>NC_090021.1:37192664-37492780 GCF_037176765.1 Anolis sagrei
TATAAGTGAATTTTTTCCTCTAGTGTGATGGCGTGGATGCTGCTCTGAAAAGAACTGATGTAATTAAGGAATTGTACTTGAAATCAGCTCCAAATATTTCATTTCTCCCTCTCAAACTGTCATATTGAAGAAACCTGACCTCATAGAATTATTATAGAAGCAAAGTAGCATAGAGTGGTGAATACTTGGATGCGAAACTGTGAGGAGTTCCTCTTATTCCCACCTCTGCCACCAACATGAGGGCCTCCTTGTGTCCCACTGCTATGGCAACAAATGTAGGAACTTTACAGATGCCATTGCGATTCCTGTGCAAAATGTTATTAATCTAATCCCTCCGACTGGGTACCACCATCTTTGAATAACTGTTGCTGTTCTGTATCTGAACTCAAGATTTCCCTTATGTAGCATTCTTAAAGACACAAGTGTACAATTCAAACATGATTTATTAAACAGAAATTAAACACAACATAAAAGATGACTTATTAAATACTTCTAAATCCTAGCTGATCCAGATTCCAACTCAGATCTCAGATTTCTCACTCTCTCATTAAATCATATCCTCCTAGCCTTTAAAAACAATCCCATAAAACCTTAATAGAAGCATAGCTTTCACATTAAAGGAAGTAATAGTTCCACTGCAGGTAGGTAAGTAGGTAAGTAGGTAGATAGATAGGCAGGCAGGTAGACTCATCAGACCTCATCTGGAGAACTGCATTAACTTCTGTCTACCTCATTTTATGGACTTTTGGAGGTGGAAAATATATTTATTAGGGAAATTCTTGTAAACTAGAGTTATATATGAAATGTATTAAATTTAATACAGTAAGTAATCCCTTGGGAAGAAGAAAGTGCATAGAATGCGGATGGAGCCCCTTGGGCTGTTTTCTCAGGCCCTCTTCTCTCACACCATCCTTCCTTCTCTCTTTCTTTCCTCCTTGCCTCCTTCCCATCTTTCCTTTCTTCCCTCTTTCTCCCTCCCTCCTTCCCTTCCACTCTTTCGTCCTTCCTTCCCTCTTTCCTCCCTCCTTCACCCTCTCTCTTTTTCCTTTCTTCTTTCCCCTTTGTCTATCCTCCCATCTTCCTTTCTTCTCTTTTTCCTTTCCTGTTGGAGGAAAGAGAAGGTAGAGAGGGAGCATGAGAACAATGTTTTGAGATTTTAAAGGGTGTCCCATTGAGGAGGAGGGGAAAAACTGACTTTCTGCAGCCCTCGAGACCAGGGCACAAAGGAGGAATGGTTGCAAATGGCAGGGAAAGAGATTTGACTGAAAAGATTAGGAAGAACTTCCTGAGAGTAAGAGCTGTTGGAGAGTGGCATAGGCTGCCTCAAAGTGTGGTGGCGTCCCCTCTGGAGACATTTCTGCAGAGGCTCTCTATTGGGAGTGCTTTGATTGTGCCTTCTTGCATGGCAGGGGGTTGGACAGGATGGTTCTTGGGGGTCTCTTCCAGTTCTAGGATTCTATATCAAGAGTAGGCAGTATGGGGTCTAATGGATACACATTTTTTTTCCATCCACCATCTCATTCTGACCAAGGCTAAACTTTTTGGGATCCAAACATTTCCTGTCTTTCCTTCACTTTCTGCTTCCAAAAGAGAAGAGGAAGTGTAGGAAAGGAAAGGGCAGGGAGGAGACTTGGGGAGAACCCCCTTCCTTCCAGCCCACCCATTCTGCTCTGGCCCCCCATACAGCCCCCAAGTTAGAAAGTTTGCCTATGCCTGGCATAGAATGTTGGGAGTGACTGATGTTTGGCCACTCAATTGGCCATTGAGTTCAATGCAGAATCTTCAGCTTAAGTATCCCCAGCAGATAACTGTCCAGCTTTTTTTTTTTTTGACAAATCCAGAGATTAACCACATCTCTAGGCAATTGGTTTCACTGTTGAACTACAAAATACCTGACAGAGTAAAGAATGCGAACCACTACTCTGACTAAACCATTGATTGTTGTCTTTGTTATTTAAGTAGAATCTCTAACCATTGTATATATGCATTCTGCAACAAATAGAACTGTTATGCAATGCTACAGTCCTAAACTGCACATTTGTAAGTTGGTTAAAAGTAAAGGTTTCCCACTGACATTAAGTCTAGTCATGTCCAACTCTGGGTGGTGGTGCTCATCTTCATTTTTAAGCTGAAGAGCCAGAGATGCCTCCAAGGTCATGTGGCTGGCATAACTGCGTGGAGCACCATAAGTTGGTTAAGACATTGTAAATTCTCAACAGGATGTCAACCAATATTTCCATTCTCTACACCCTTTTGAAAGCTGTTGAACATTTTGTGAGAGTGGACCCATATGCTTATTCTGCCTTCTATAAAAGCATTTTTCTCATCTTAATTCTTACCACCCACCAAATACATGAGGTGGTCTTTAGTACAACTATTAAGAGAAATGGTAGAAAATCTCTCTCTCTGTTTGCTCTGTCCTATAAATCAAGGAGCAAGTTACTGTATTTGATATTTCAGATGTTGTTTGGATGCTACTTCCATAAACCCTAACTACTGGCATGTCCCATGGTGAAGAATGCTGGGAGCTGAGTCCTACAAGATCTGGGTAGAGCTGGGCGCACATGAATTCCAATCCTAATTAGAAATCCCCCAAATAACAGAAGCTGTTCAAGTCTTCAGTGCTCTCTTATCCTCAAAAGAGAACTGATCCTTGAAAGCAGGGACTTGTGGCCCACATCTCCCCTTCTTTTCCTCAAGTCTCTCAAGAGTCCTCCACAGTTGCCACAATAAGTTTCACCATTGAAATTTGATATTGTGGCAGTGAGAAAAGCTGCCATTTTGGTTTACTGATTTAAATGAAGTGTTCATTTCTTCATATTTTGTTGACATGAAGATCAATGTGAACACGTTCTAGAGACCTGTTATGGCCTGAAGATATTAGAAGTATAAGGTAAAGGTAAAGGTTTCCTCTGACATTAAGTCTAGTCATGTCCAACTCTGTGGCATGGTGCTCATCTCCATTTCTAAGCCATAGAGCCGGCACTATCTGTAGACATTTCCAAGGTCATGTGGCCAACATGACTGCATAGAGTGCCGTTACCTTCCTGCAGAAGCGGTACATATTGATCCATTCACATTTTACATGTTTTCGAACTGCTAGGTTGGCAGAAGCTGGGCCTGACAGCAGGAGCTCACCCCGCTCCCTGGATTCAAACTGCCATCCTTTTGATCAGCAAGTTCAGCAGCTCAGCAGTTAAACCCACTGCACCACCAGGGGACCCACATTAGAAGCATGGAACATGCCAATTACCATTAGGAAACCATGCACCATCACACATGTTCTTCTTTTACACTCTTTCTCCCTCTGCAGCATCGTAACAGTAAGAAGTCTAATAATGACCCATTCTCTGTATTTATTACTGTACGTGCCTTTGTCCCCCCCTTTCTCCACCACCATTAGAATCCCCAAAGAGTTTTTCTGGTTTCATACCATTGAGATGTGAACGACATTTGCTCCCATCAACCTTTAAAATGGGATGATCTATGACAGTCTGTCTCTTGCCTGCCCTCTCCACCCAATTTCTAATTTTATCACATAATTCTTATTAAAAGCGGACAGCATATCAATGTAACAGATGATAGAGGTCATTTTCTGCCCTTTCCGTACCGGTTATTGTGACTGTTTCTATGGGAAAATGTCTTTATTCCAGATTCGCTCTCTGTATCCCTGCTATTTTTACTTCCATCTTTTGCCTCTAATATTGGTACAATCATAATTTCACTGGGAAATTAAGACCTTGCTATAAAACTAGATATTTTCTTCTCTTCCAAGGAAAATAATGCTAAGTATTTTTGGAAGTATGTCAGGGATTCTACTCCCAAATGAGTCTTCCATCCAGTTGGGGACTAATAACAGCCTTCTGTTAGGCAACCTCCAGCCCTAATGTGATACAAATACTATTCTCCTCAGCCAGCATTGCCATTGTGGACAAGGGTGATGGGGATTATAGTTCAACACATTTGGAGGACATGAATTGGAGATGGAAAGTAATATTTCTGAGCATGAATCTGATTATCAATGCCATAAGACAATATTAGTAAGGTAAAGGTTTTCCCCTGACATTAAGTCCAGTCGTGTCTGACCCCCTGGGTGTTGTCAGGGGCGGCTCAACCCATTACGCAAAGTAAGCATTTGCATTATAGTTGATTTTGCCCAGGTGCGCTCTTGAGGTGCTCTTGGGGGAAAATAGACCTTGACATATGTGAGTTATAGTTACTGGGATGTATAGTTCACCTACAATCAAAGAGCATTCTGAAGAGCATTCTGAATGATGGAATTGAACCAAATATGGCACACAGAACTCCCACGACGAACACAAAATATATATCAGTGATTGGTTGGGGGCACACAAAATACTGTTTGCTTACCATTGAAAATTACCTAGTGCCGCCTCTGGGTGTTGTGATTATCTCAATTTCTAAGCTGAAGAGCTGGCATTGTACATAGACACCTCCAAAGTCATGTGGCCAGCATAACTGCATGGAGCGCCGTTACATTCACACCGAAGCAGTACCTATTGATCTACACACATTTGCATGTTTTCAAACTGCTAGGTTCGCAGAAGCTGGGGCCGACACCGGAAGCTCACGCCACTCCCCAGATTCGAACCTGCGACCTTTCGGTTAACAAGTTTATCAGCTCAGCGGTTTAACCCACTGCGACACCGGGGGCTCCAATACAATATTATTAATAAAAATTGTTTTCCCCTCTGCCTTTCATTCATTGAACTTGTTCATGAAGATATAAATAGAAATATTTAGATGCGGATAGGCATATGTACTATTAATACCCACAACAACATTGCAAAGTGGATCCCAAGATTAATGGCCAAGTCAAACCAATCCTAGTAGATTTTGGAAGTCATAGAGAGGAGGGAGCAGGCTTGTTTTCTGTTGCCCTGGAGACTAGGATACTATGGAGCAATGGCTTCAAGCTACAGGAATGGAGATTCCATCTGAACATTAAGAAGAACTTCCTGACTGTGAGAGCTGTTCAGCAATGGAGTGTGGTGGAGGCTCCTTCTTTGGAGGCTTTTAAACAGAGGTTGGATGACTATCTGTAAGGGTTGCTTTGAATGTGATTTTCCTGCTTCTTGGCAGGGGTTTGGACTGGATGGCCCATGAGGTCTCTTCCAACTCTACGATTCTATGAGTCTGTAATTCTATGATTTATGGATGTTTCTACCACGCCACAAAGCAATAATGGTTTGATACTACAGTCAAACCATCTTATTAGAGGGTATATATATTACAGCTAGGTAGCCAGTTCACTACTACTCTGTTTGCAAGTAGAAAGTAGTTTTGTGAGAGCAATGAATTTCAATAGAAAAAGTAATTATAAAACTCCTATCTAAGTATCTGTAATATTTTGAGAAGTTTTTTCAAAGTACACTATATTTACACATTAATTGCCAGAGTTTTCAGCTGCAAACCTATTTGGGTTAGTGGTGGTTCTTGGTTTGCTTGTTTGCTTTAACAAATGCTAGCTGGATCGCTCTGAGATATGTGACTATGCAAGATGTACAACATGCACAGGAGATTGTCATTCCAATCCAGCTTCCCTTCCCTCTCAGTGATTGTACTGGCACATCCTTAGATATCTTATACATTGGAAATACCAAGAAAACAGAAACTTTCTCTCCAAAATCAATTTTGCTTTTGTTAATAATTGTTATAAGATGTCATTTACAGAATGAAGCCATGCAATATAGAACGAAGATAGTTCTTTGGGGAGTTGTCAAGGCTGAGAAAAAGTTCATTCCCACCATTTCTGTACTCCAAACAATTTACAAAAACTAGTGTCTGGGGAGCCCACTGAGGTACATGCAGAGACGAAGAGGAAACAGAGAGAAGGGAAATGAAAATGGGGTTGCATTCATGGATAAAGTTTAAAGGCCTGGTGCAGAGCCCACTGCATTCTTTCCAGACATTTTAATAACTCCTGAATTGTCCAGTATAGAGTTGTGAATTTAACAACACTGTATTCATCAAATCCCTCTCTCAAGCTCTTGAATTGCAGACCATAGAGTCACATTGTTGAAGAAAGGTGTTATTGAAAGAAGCTCTAGGTTCTTCAACACTATGGTGAATTTCTCCCAACAAATGCCTAGAGTGTTCTTTCTAGGTATCTATTGGGAGAAATTGACAATAAATCCATGGTGTTGAAGGCATCTCTAGGACCTTCGGTAGAGGCTGACCACAGAGTTGTTGCAGGAAGACCTAGAAGTTCCTAAATTGAACATAAGAATCAAATCCATAAGTAATCAAATCTGCAAATGTGGAGGGTTGATTGTATAGTACTACTGAATTCATGTGCAGCTAGGACCACCACATCTATAGTGAAGACCTAGCTTTTGAGAACCTCATTTTCAGATCTGTGGCCTTTTTCCCTGCTTCTTCCATGTCAAACTCCTGCGGACCTTGTAATCCTTGAGCTCATTCCTTGCAAGAAAGAACTTGGAGGGAAGATATGGGAAAAAGAGAAACTTCTCATCCAGGCTTGCTTTGTTTGGAGAAGGCCGTGATGCCTTTGTTAGTTTGCCCAACTTCAAGAACCCCTGGGCCTTTTGTTCCTTCAGCCTCAATGCTTGCCCAGGCAGTACAAAATGCAGCAACAGCAAATTCCTAGAGATCCCACGCTCTGGAAGCAGGGATTTGAGGGAATGGCTGCACAACCTCTTGGCCTGGTTTGCTGCCTGTAGAAATATTCATGAATGGATTCACAGCACAAAGGGGAAAGGACAGCAGTCTTACCTGATCCTCTTCTTCATCAGCAGCACATAAATAATTCTTAGTATTTTGGGAAGTATGTTAGGGCTTCTACTTCCAAATGAGAATTGTCTAGTGTGAAGCTCCCCATTGGAAGCTTAAGTGAGTGGATCCCTCCTCAAAGCAAAGAGGAGTGTTATACTTGCTTCTTTCCTAAGTTCCTACCTTCTCATTCACTCCTGATCACTTAATTTTGCTCTGGCTTCTTTTTAAAAACATGCTTTGTCTACCTCAGCGACCCATAGTCAATACCTTCCCTTTATTATTTGAAATTTGGGCGAATTTGTTCTAACACAGAGGGGTATAGTCTGGGGGCCTCTGGTGGACCCGTTTTCCAGATGCTAAACATGTCTCTGTCTGGATACTGTCCGGATAGAACAGTGGTTCTTCTGCGTGGTACTGTGAAATCCACACCTGTGGTATTTCCCTGCGTCCACGCAGCTGACTCGGATCTTTCTTGAAAGCTTTTCCTAATTAGGGACTCCAGCCCCGCCCATCTACTCCTAATAAAGCCAGGCAGCGGGGCTTGGAGCCTTAATTCCTTTTGTCCGCGAAAGCAGCAACAACTCGGTGTTCTCTCCTAAAACAACTATTGGTTTGACTCAAGGACTCCAGTTTGACTACTCTAACAGACAGCAATTCCAACTTTTGTTCTGGGACCTTTGTTTATCCTATTTAGGCTAGTGGGAGGACAAACCCACTCCCTCCCTCTAAAAAAATAAAATAATAAATGCCGTGTCCTCTGAGGCGCAGGCTTTTTTGCCTTTGGCAATGGGCAGTAACTTACCTTCTTTTTCTTCTGTTCCCCTCGCTCAGAAAGCAGGAGGGAAGAAGATTTTTACCAGCCTACCACCCCTTCCAGACCCAGGAACTGGTAGAGCTTGTGGCAACAAACTGCCACTGTGGCTTTGTGCCAATAACTTTGTTTTGGGTTGCAGCCACGCCTCTCAGCTGTCTCTGTTTTTTTTAAAGGACAGCTTGCTCTCACTGCCCGTGCTTTCCCTGCCCCGTTTACCCCAGCAGGCAGTGGACGCTGCAACGATCCCTGCCATGCTTTTGCCCCCCTCAGGGGAGGGGAGGCTCAAGGCAGCCACGCCACCTGTGTGAGTGATGGCTAGCCAAGGCTTGCCTCCACGCCCATGGCATATAACGCCTTGGAGGGGCCTTTGGGTTGCAACAATTCCTGCCATGTTTTTGCCCCCCTCAGGGGAGGGGAGGCTCAAGGCAGCCACGCCACCTGTGTGAGTGATGGCTAGCCAAGGCTTTGCCTCCACGCCCATGGCATATAACGCCTTGGAGGGGCCTTTGGGTTGCAACAATTCCTGCCATGTTTTTGCCCCCCTCAGGGGAGGGGAGGCTCAAGGCAGCCACGCCACCTGTGTGAGTGATGGCTAGCCAAGGCTTTGCCTCCACGCCCATGGCATATAACGCCTTGGAGGGGCCTTCGGGTTGCAACAATTCCTGCCATGTTTTTGCCCCCCTCAGGGGAGGGGAGGCTCAAGGCAGCCACGCCACCTGTGTGAGTGATGGCTGCCAAGGCTTTGGGTCTAAGCCCATGGAATATAACTCCTTGGAGGGGCCTTCGGGCTACTATCCTCCCTCTGCGTCATGCTGCCTGGGAGCTTCAGTGACGGCTCAGAATGTAAGTACTGTGTCTTTTGGACCCCATCTCCACTTGGCCCATGCCTCAACAGGTAGGTTGCTACTCTTTTGCATAGGCAAACTACACCCTCCTTTCCTTTTCAAGGATTTGTAGTCCCTTCTTTTGGTTTTCAGGAGTTTATTAAAACTTTTTCCTAAGCTCATTCTGGTGCTTCCTTCAGCTGCAACCAGTCAATGAGTCTGATGTAGATTCTGACTCCTATGAGTAGCAGATTTCTCCTACTCTTGAGGAGGATTTTTCCATCCCAGCTTCCTTAGGGGATGTGTTACCTAATTTTTCCTCCTTGATTGCTTAGAGGATCTGCTTTTCTCAGTTGAGCAACAGCAGAAACAAGCTCCAAGTACAGTTCTCCCAGCACTTCCATATTCACTTCAGCTTGAAGAAAAACAAAGGGCAACTCCTGTATCTGTGTCTGGAATTTCTAGTTTGTAACTGCACTTTACTGCATACGCACCTTTTCAGCAGAGTGGTTAGTTAAGCCTACTAAACTGAACTTTATTGTGGTCAAAGTTGTTTAATCCACTGTGATAAGAAGATCCACCCCACTGCTAGCCTACTCACTTGCATGATTCATTACCATGCTTGTCTGGCAGCCTCTCAGGTGCTCTTGTGGCATAGCTCAGCACCTTATTTGGATCTTCTTCCCCTACAACATCAACAGATCCCAAGGGCTTTCTGTCAGTAATATCTCACCTTAGCTTCTCATCACAACGCTACGGCTAAGCACAGCACCGATACGGTACTAAGGTGTTTGCTGCTGTTGCAGCAGCCATCCACCAGCATGTGTAGATCCTCTACCCTCTCCAAAGTAGGCAGAGCAATGGCAGGATAACTGCCCATGGCAGAACATAGCCTGCTTCTAAGTTTGGCTTTTTATCACAATCTAGCCTAGATTGTGGTGGCCAGCCCCTCAGCTTAATTATCCAGGGGTGACAACAAACTAAGGGAAAGAAGAAGATCAGGGCCAATAGTTTTTTCGCATGCATTTTCTCTTCTTTAATAGCCTCCAACCCTTCAGCTCCAGTTTTTGGAGCTCCACCTCATCATTTTTAGATGCATGGCATTAGATCTCTTCTCACTCATGGGTGTTGGAGATTACAGAGCATGTTTATGCAATTGAATTTTTCAAACTGTCCCCAGTAGGGACTCTACGGGCCACTCCTCCTCCTGTGTTATAGCAGGAGGTAATTACTTGTTTCAAAGGAGCAGTAGCTTCTTTACATCTTTCTATGTTTCCTTCTTTTTCCTTTTCCCCAGCTGTTTTTTGGTTTCCAATAAAGGCAGTGGGCTTTGGCCAGGTTTGGACCTTACAGGATTTTATGCATATATTGCATATTGCAAATTTCAGGTATTGTCATTACCAACCATCCTCCCTCTGTTATCCAGCAAGACATGGTTCAGTAGCATTGATTTGAAGGATGCCTTTTTTCATGTGGTATTACACCACAAGACGGTAGATTTTTGTCACTTTTTACTAGCAGTCAGGCTTTTTCATTTCAAGTTCTTCATTCTGGTATCTCCACAGCTCCACAGGTGTTACTAAGGAGATGGCTGTATGCCGGCTCATCCCTGGGTGCACGGGGTAGTAGTTTCCCCCTATATTTATGGCTGGTTGCTGGTGCACAGTCCTGTGAGTATCTACAGAGGAACATTCACTTTACTCTCTTTATAGCAGACGCTTGGTCTTTTTCTCAACAAGGTAAAATCTCTTCTTCAGCCTATCCAAACAACCAATTCATGGGGCCTGTATTGGACTCTTGGCATGCAAGAGCCTACTTGCTAGAAGACAGGTTTCTGAATCTGCATTCATTAGCTCTTTGAGTCTGGCAGAAGCCATACATCCATGCCAAGGATGTCCAGTGCTTTTTGGGACACATGGCATTCACCACAGCTGCCACTCCTTTCTCCTGTTTGCACCTTCGGCCTCTCCAGAATTGGTTTCTTCGGGCACTTCATCCCATGCAGGATGAGCCCAATGAATGTGTCATTGTCCCTCTAGCCATCCACAGGTCTCTCAACTAGTGGACTCATCGGTCCAATCTCTGTGTGGGCGATGTTAGCAACCGACACTTCCCTCTCAGTGTGGTGAGCTCACCTCAAGGGTCACACCATCCATGGTCCTTAGGCGGCCATAGAGGGCATGGAGCACATCAACTATTTGGAGTTACTCGCAGTACAAATGGCACTGCACCTTATCTCTCATTTGCTCATGGACAGTATTGTCCACCTTACTACCACCACCACGATTGTGATTTGCTTGCCCTCATCATCAGAATCGGGGACTGGTATACCATAACCATCAGTGCCATTCATCAAGAACTCTCTTGCTGGCTCCCTCAGTCAGACAGTTTATACTGACCACTAATGGTCCCTTCATCCTTCCCAGGCATGGGAACTCTTTGTCAGATGGCACACTCCCCTTCTGGACTTGTTTGTCTTTGGAGCACGTCTTGCCTCCACCAGACAGGCTGTTGGGAGATGCCTTCCTCCTGGATTGGACATCCACCCTCCTGTACATCTTTCCACTATTGCCAGTGCTGTCCAGCATGGTCTCTCGTCTTCAAGCAGAGCAGGTAGATTGCATTCTCATCACGCCATGGTGGCCCCGCCAGCCATGGTTTGTCATTCTGCTCCAACTTGCAGGCAGCTGTTACATTCAGTTGCCACTCAGACCAGACTTGCTGGCTATGAACAACAGCCCAGTCCCGTACTCCCAGGTCACTCAGTTCCGGTTGACGGCGTGGCAGCTCCAGCCTCAGCCCTCTCTCAACCAGTAAAGGGCATTTTGGACCTTGCCCTGAGCCCTGCCACTAAACATTGTTACATTTGTAAGTGGTGTCATTTTTTGCATTTTTTTCACAAAAGCAAGGGGTTCAGCCTCTGTCTGCTTCCACTTCCCTCCTCCTGGATTTTTTGATCTCTCTGCCAGATTCAGGACTCTCATTATCATTCTTGAAGGTCAATCTGGCAAAAAATAGATTCGTTTAGAAGCGAGCATTCTCTTCCCTCTCCTTTATCCGATCCTTTTGTAAAGAGATTTCTGCAACGCTTTAGAAATTTCTGGCCCCAAGTAGGCCTGTGCCCCCCTTGGAGGTTGAAGGTTGTTCTTTTCGCCCTTACGAAACCACCATTTGAGCCAATGGTCACTTCTGACATGTTCCATCTATCATGGAAAACGGCATTTTTAGTGCCTATTACTTTTGCTTGTCGCGCTAGCGAGCTTATGGCTCTTGAGTCGATAGTCCTTACCTGAAATTTCATAAGGATGTCATGCTGGGCACAGACATTTCCTTCTTACCTAAGGCAGCATCATAGTTTCATATGTCTCAGGACATTGTCCTTCCAACCTTATTTCCAAATCCTTCTACTCCCCTGGAGCAGTCTTTGCACCTTCTTGATGTGCGGAGGGCTCTTGCTTTTTATGTCCACCGCACAGCTCCATTACGGAAGTCCCTACGACTTTTTGTTAAGTACCGTAGGGATACTGTGGGCCTTCCTGTTTCTACCCAGAGGTGGCGGCCTGGATAGTTGCAGCTATCCGGCTAGTTTGCAAAATGGCAGGACTGGACTTACCTGTTCAGATCCATGCTCATTCCACTAGAGCATTGGCACCCTCCATGGTTTTTTTTGCACAGTGTGCCTCTGCATGATATCTGTCGAGTGGCCATATGGTCAACACCGCATACTTTTGTCTCCCATTATAAATTGGATTTAGCTGCCAAGAAGGAGACGGCTTTTGGGAGAGCAGTACTTTTTTCTGCACTAGCATGACACCCGCCATCCGTGGGACTGCTCGCTAGTCTACCACAGGTGTGGATTTCACAGTACCACGCAGAAGAAAGTAAGGTTGCTTACCTGTAATCATGTTTCTTCTAGTGGTAACTGTGAAATTCACACAACCCGCCCATCCTCCCCACATTCTGTCATGCCTTTTATCTCCGACTGTCTTTCGCGGTACGGAATTAAGGCTCCAAGCCCCGCTGCCTGGCTTTATTAGGAGTAGATGGGCGGGGCTGGAGTCCCTAATTAGGAAAAGCTTTCAAGAAAGATCCGAGTCAGCTGCGTGGACGCAGGGAAATACCACAGGTGTGAATTTCACAGTTACCACTAGAAGAAACATGATTACAGGTAAGCAACCTTACTTTCTTAAACTGTGGGCTGTAGACCACCAGTGGGCCGTGAGGATGAAAATCTAGTCTGTGAGCCTGCCTCCTCTTTATTTATTAATTTAATGTAATGTAATTCTGCCCCTTTTGTGCCGTCTGCCACTCATTCCCTGTCGCTTACCATGGCATATGTTCTGTATCACAAGCTAGAGCTGATGTGATCTATTCAAAGCAATTTTCTGAATCAGTACCCCAAACCAATCTAAAGTTGACCAAAAACTGATTTGTAACCCTTTTGCAACTAATCTTGGAAAATGGTCCCTGGTCAAACTGGTCCCTGGTTAAGTAGTCCCTAGTCAAATGATCCCTGGTCAAAGTGGTCCCTAGTCAAGTAGTCTCTGGTCAAAGTGGTCCCTGGTAAAAAAAAAAAGTTGGGAATCACTGGGAAAGAAGAAGACTTGGAACGCCATAAATGCTGCCTCCAGTTCTGTGGTAGGAGGGATATAAACAGTGTTGCAGTGGAGCCAGAGTCAAAGTAGTGGGGCATTGCTTTATTAGAGGCCTTCTCTAACAAAGGGTGATGGTGCCTCACAGAACTACAATTTCCAGGATTCCATAGCATTAAGCCATGGCAGTGAAAGTGGTGTCAAATTGCATTAATTCTACAGCATAGATGCACCCAAGTTTTTTGGGGGGGAGGTTGCAAAAAAAGGCCCCCCAAAAATCTCATAACTGTTTTCTTGGTTGGGTAAAATATAAGAGCAATAAAATAAATAACTCACAGATTGCTGACTTTTCTTGCCATCTCACTCTCCCACATGGCAGGGCCAGTTCTAGTTTAATTAATAATGCTGTTAAAACAATAACATTTTAAACATCTCTTTCAAACATTGAAAAATGATTTGCTATTGGGAATTGTATGATCGCTGTGAAGAAGCCAAGCTCCTTGGAACATCCCGCCCCAGCTGGAATAGCGGTGGGGTGTGTCTGCGTTTTTTGGGTTTGTGTATGTTCCTTTGCAATATGTGTTGTTGTTCCTGGTGGCCTTCTGATGCACATTTGACCAAGTGTGTCAAGTCGAGAACATAGCAAACTGTTCTTTCTTCTGAATGTATAATAGCCTGCTGCATCTAAGCCTCAGATGCCTATTTTTACACCTTCTGTTTGTTCTCCGTCACAATCGCAACAACCTTCCATTGTTGAGCTTCTCCAGAGGAATGTTGTTATATTGGTTGTTTGTGCGTCAGCCCTGCTCTCTCTGGAGCTGCGCTTGGATGAAATTAGAGAATTTCCATTAACAGAGCACACATTATTAGTCCCCTGGTGCCAAATTGAGAAGTGAGCCAAGATTACTATTTCTGGCCATGTTCACCTCAGGAAGGAACCTTCTTAGCTTTAATGGGATTTTGCTATTGTTGGTTGCCTTCTGTTTGACAGAAAGCCAGCAGGGTTGAAAATTGTTTAGAAAGCTGCATGAAATATAATAAAGCTCCAGCTATTTGCTGTACTACATACCGGTGTGTTGTTTACTTTGAAAGAAAGGTGTGGGAGAAATTATTGTCTTTGGCATTTGAGGGGGAGTGTTGAGAGTAAAACTCTCCTTTATAACTAAAAAAAAAAAGTAGATTCTTAATATTATTGTATTTAAAAGTAGGCTCCAAGTGACATTGAGTATCATTGAGTATCAAAAGTATCATAATGGGTCAAGTTTCTTTGAATCACCTTTTTGAGTACGAGCCTCAGATATTATGGTAATGTCTTCTGTGGTGTGGTTTCCTCATCAAAAATTCTATTGATGTGCACCAGAGGAGGTAGAGTCTCCACAATGGTGTCTCTCTTCCAAACATCCTTCAGACCAATTAATTGCTCTTGTCTTCATTAGAAACCATGAAAAAAAACTTAGGCTGATGTCTTACTGAAGCTGGAGATAAACAATGGCTGGAATCTTGTTAGTTCATCCAACCAAGAATAGAACCAGAGTGCATCTATACAAGTGGTTCCCACCAGTGGTCTGCAAGAACTAAAATATGGTCCGCGGTCTCACTGTTACTACACCATTGTAATGAGAGCAAGTGGTCTTGTGAAACCCTCTTATAGTGTCAAGGCTTATTAAATATGATTTTCTGTGAGCGAGCAGATGGTGACTACTGGATGGCATATGGTCTGTATCAGAAACTAGACCTGATGTGGTCTATCCAATGAAATTTTCTGAATCAGCATCCCAAATAATGAAACTGAATCTAAAGTAGACCAAACATTGATTTGTAACCATTTTGCTACTAATGTTGGAGAGTGGTCCCTTGTCAAAGTGGTCCCTGGTCAAATGGTCTCTGGTTTTAAAAAAAAGATTGGGAACCACTGATGCAATTTTAACACCACCTTAACTTCCATAGCAAAATGGGAGTTGTGGTTTTACAAGGTCTTTAACCTTCCCTGCCTAGAATGCTGTTTCCTCATCAAACTGCAACTCTCAGAATTCCATAGCATTCCATGGCAGTAAAAGTGGTGTCAATCTGCATTAATTCTATAGTGTAGGTGCACTCTCAATCAATTGTTGTATCATGAATAGTGATGCTGTTCTAAGAATCTCCACATCTTTCAGTGCAGCTCTGTGATAAGCTGGAACTGGAAGTGAGGTAATGTAGTGGCATTCAGTCATATCTGTGGTTTCACATAACCACAATCCAGTTGGGAGCACAACCTCCATGGATACAGGAATCTTACTGTTCAAGTAAAAGTGGGAAACTAGCCCCAGAACTCTTGTGGCACCTTGTTAGGATCAGAACCACATCAAATGAATGAGGTGTTTGCCCCAATGCCAATGGTAGTGGATGATTCCCATATTGATGGGGTTATAAATCTACTATGGGTATTACCCGAGTATTAAAGGAGTTATTCAAAGTTTTAGACACTCCTGAGCCTCAGAAGAAGGTAATGGCAAAGCAAGTCTGAACAAGTCTTGCCAAGAAAAGCCTTAGTTAGACTCTAAAGTACTGCAAGATGTCCCCTTTGCATACAAGAAAACCCCAAGATAGGTTTGTGTTAGGTTTAGCATAAGTTAGAAACAATTTGGAGGCACACCAGAACAACTGAAGTCTACCTCCCATAGGTTCAGCACCTTGGAAAGCTTATTTAAAGTCTGGATTGCAATCCAATTTGCCCCATTGACAGGCTCCTTATGAACAAAGGGGAAAAGAGGACATTTTAGGACACAGCAATGGTGCCAAAATCCAGCTCTGCCTTTTGTTCAGTTTAACCTCACTGGCAACCTGGCAGCATCCCAAGCTCTTTCCAATGTCTAATAAATGAGAATTATAAGTGTATTTGAACGTTTGACCTTGGGGTATGGTTTAGCCATCAAGGAAATGTCCTTTGTTGTTTCTGCTGAGGGGGAAATGTCTGGATCCAAACTAATCCGGAGAATATCTTTACTTTAGGAAATGGCTGAGTAAAATTTCTATCTATCTCTACAGAAGTACACAGAGTATTTTTAGGATTAGACAGAGTGTAATGTTACTGGATCACCAGCAGATGATGCCAGAACATACTTTATCCAGTCCAACTTGACTGGAGGCAAGGAGAGGAGGCATAAGAGAAGTGAGAGTGATTTCAACTAATTATAATTAAGTTGCTGTCACTAACAATTGTAGTTGTGGTTCATTAAAATAAATGGGATGTTGTATAAGAGTTAAGGGTTGGAAAAGTAGCATTAGTTTCTTGTCACTTAAAAAAGAGGATAGATTATATGGGCTTACAGTAGTTGTTGATATTTGCCATCAGGCTGACAGAGGCCTCATCTAAATGCCATATAATGCAATTTGAAACTGCATTATATGGCCAGTGTAGACTCGTATAATGCAATTCAATGCTGTTAAACTATATTATATTAATCTACATTGACTATATAACACAACTTTAAACTGCATTATGTGGCAGTGTAGATGGGGCCTTGCACAAAAAGGCAATCCTTTGGGTGAGAGAGTAGCAACCAGTGTGGTCAGTGGTTTGATTGCTGAACTTGATGCTGGGTTTGAATTTCTGTTGGCATTGAAGCCCAGCAGCTGATCTTGAGTAAGTCGCACTCTCTCAACCTCAGAGGAAAGCAATGCCAATGTTCCCCTGAACAAGTCTTGCTAAGCAATTCATTCTTGGTGCCTTGAGTCGCCGATAGGCTGAGAAAGGCGGTATATAAATACAGTAAATAAATAAATCTTGCTCTTTTCCCAGAATTATTATCTTTTCTGATTAGGCATATTGTCCAAAACAACTATTAGTTTCTGACTTGTGACTCTAAGGCAAACCTATTGTGGATTTTTTGTGGCTGAGAATACGTGACACATTCAAAGTCGCCTAGTGAGTGTTATTGTCAAGAGAGGAATTGAACTCGGATCTCGGGGAGGTACATTCCAATGCTCAAACCACTACACCATGCTGACTCTCCAAAGTACTATAGCCTTGGGAGGGTTAGGGTTTCATATGTTCTAGGATCCATTCATTTGTCTTCTTGGGGGTCTATGGTATCTGTAGATTTCTCCTCTACAGGCTACATTTGAAATGTGTTGATTGTTTTCCTGACAGCTGTGTTCCCTCTCTAGCTTTCACAACCATACGTAGAAATTAGAAGTGCAGTGACATGGATGATCATGATTTTGGTATTCAGTGATAGCTTTTTTACACTTGAGGATCTCATCCAGTTTCTGCTGTTTGCCTGATCCAGGATATAGACAATATTTTAACTGCTACATAGACCATTTTAAAGTTATGTAAATCACCTGCCATTATTATTTTTGTTTGTTGTACTGTAATGTTTTTTTATTTATGATGGACCTGTTCATAATGTTAAGAAAGTAAATTGAGAGAGTTCTTGCATGCTACAAATACAGGTTCACACAACAAGATGATTCTCAATAGATACTGAACAGCTTAAAAAGGACAACAAGAGGCACACAAATGAAGCATTATTCATAGTCATTTCATTACTCCAGAGTATGATGATCAAATTCTGAAATAGCTTTTTTGCTTTAATTGAAAATAATCTAACAGGCTGGGTTTAACACAGTGGGTTAAACTGCTAAGCTGCAGAAACTCTTGCCAATTCTAAAGGTTAGCAGTTCAAGCCCAGGTCGGGGTGAGCTCTCACCATCAGCCCCAGCTTTTGCCCACCTAGCAGTTCGAAAACAGCAATGTGAGTAGATAAATAGGTACTGCTTTAAGTGGGAAGGTAATAAAAGGTGCCCATAAGGACATGCCAGCGAGGATGTCTATGGACGACAAAGCTCCTCAGCGTGGAAGATGAAGCGACAGCATCTCTCCATGGCAGGAGTTGAGCACAGCCTCCAGATGCCAGAAATGGGAAAAAAATGGGAAAGCCTTTACCTCTGTTTATGTATTGTCTATCCTTGTTAAAATTGCATAACACCGTTGAATGTTTGCCATATATGTGTTCTGTAATCCACCCTGAGTTCCCTCTGGGAGATAGAGTAGAATATTTTAAAAAGCATATTATTATTAATTAACAGTACAACAGAATAAAACAAAATATGCAACCTGACAGCACCCCTAAGCAAAATATGTTAGACACACTCAGGCATACACCTTTTAAAAATTATGATGTGATTCCAAAGATAGACATGAGAATTGCATGGCTCAAAATCACCTCTATTTCTATTAGTGAAAAATGGAAACTATTCCATAATAAAGGAGTCATGAATCACATTTCTTGAGGGAGGAAAGGAAAGGGCCTGAGGCTGTTAGGAATTGTGGGAATTGAAGTCCAAAACACTTGGAGGACCAAAGTTTGCCCATGTCTGTGTTATTTTGTTCTTTTGCAGTCATAAACTCATATCTCTCTGGAACTCAGTGAGAACTATCTTGGAATAAGAATGATTATAGCAAGGAGTTAAATCATCATCATCATCATCATCATCATCATCATCATCTTCACCATGTATATGTTGCTTTCTCTCTCTCTCAAATCTACTCTGGTTTATCCCATTTTACTTTACTGGGAAGTTCCACTAAATCCTATGCATGCAAGTATGCTGACTTTCCAAGGCTCAGAAGTAGAATAAAATAAGGAATAACGAGGAGTGAAGAGGTCAGGTAGGAGAGAAACCTGAGCTCAAATCCATATTCAGCAATGAAACTCAGTGGGTGGTTTTGAACTGGTTCCTTCCCAACCAGGTAATCTATTGCAGAGGGTTGGTGTGAGCTTGAAAGAAAGTATAAGAGAGAGTAAAAATGTACTTTGTGGAGGAAAAAGCCTATGGAATATCTCTCCCCAGATCTCTCAATTAGCATGGCCACTGGGGGATGCTGGTGGTTGTAGTCAATTGGAGAAACTGGTGGGGGTACTGAGAGTTGTATTCACAAATCTGGACAGGTGTGGAATCATAGCCCACTTGTCCTTGGACAGAAATAAAATAAAAGTAGGAGATACTTGTCAAAATATGAAATATTATACGACAAAATCTTGGAAAGGCTGCTGCCAGGCCATTACAAACCCAAATTGCAGTATAGGGCTACACAGGCCCTTCCATTGCGGAGCAGGGAGAGAGCATGAAATGGTGGGTTAAAGGCCAAGGGAACCACAGAAACTGAATCAAGGCCTGAATGCGTAGGTTTCTTGGCGTGCTTTGCCCAGAGTTTAACTACAAAGATTAAAAGCCAAGGAGGGGGAATTGCCAGCCCCTTTATCCTGGCCCCGTGGCCATCCTGGGCTGCCTCCAGCCATTTCTTCTTTCTTTTTTTTACTGTGTACTTTTAATTAAATTTTCTATAATGTAGATGCACCCTCAGCCAGAGAGCTCTGGGGCCACAAGGAGCTAGAAAACCAAGGATTGCTATGGCTGGATTTACATATAATACAGTTTGAACTGGATTGAACTCCATTACAGGGCAGTCTAGATCAGACCCGTAGCCAGGATTTCGTTTTTTTGGGGGGGGGGGGGGGGCTGAAAAAAATTCAGGGGGGGTACAACACGATACAACATTTTGTATCGTGACCCCAATCCCCCCATCATGCATATGGGATATATTGAGTATGGTGATCAGCTCATGATATGAATAAACATAACAGTTTAAATAATGCACCAGTAAGGCCTTTTCGCGAACCACCATGAGAATTTCGGGGGGGGGGGGCTGAAGCCCCTCAAGCCCCCCCCCCCCCCCCCCCCCCGCTACATGCCTGGTCTAGATCCAGTTTATGGCAGCTCAACTGGGGTCGGATTGCTCTAATTCTGCATTGTGGGTGCCAATTGAGCTCCATGGGGCTTGGCACTGAAACAAACCCATCTCTGTGCCTCCCTGGCGCGGGTCCTGTCAGCATGGCTCCCTCAGTCTCCCCCAATTCCGGGCTCCCCCTTTCGCCCACGAGAAAGCCCGCTTGGAGCAGGAAGCGGCGTGGCTTTGCCCCCGTTCAGGTCACCTCCTGTTTTCGGAGCCGGGCTCAAGGAGCGGATGCGCCTGTCCAGATTGCGAGCCCGAAATAGAAGCGGCTCCGGTATTTTAAGATCCCGCAGAAATATCTTCTTTTTTTTACTCTTTTCCGGAGGGGGGAAAGAAATAAAGAAAGAGAGGAGGGGAGAAAAAGGGGAAGAGAAAGAGAAAGACAAACAATTTCATAACGAGCCGCAGCGTTTCCCTTTTCAATATTTGTGCAACTTTATCTCGCCGGGCAAGTTGGAGGGGTGACGCAAATCCGCCCCTGTGGATCCCATTCCGGAGAGAGAGAGAAGAACCCAACAAGAAAAAGCCAAAGGAAAGCAATGGCCCTTCCAGAAAGGAAAACATCAACACGCAGCTGCGACCCTCCCCTTTCATCTTGCCATCCGGGGGACTTCGCAGGGAAAATAAAGTCCCCAAAGAACTCTGAGGGGAGATCCTTCTCGGGGGGGGGGGGGGGGGCGTCTACACCAGGCTTGGCCAAACTTGGGCCTTCCCTCCAGGTGTTTTGGACTCCAACTCCCACCATTCCTAACAAACTCAGGCCCCTTCCTTTCCCCCCTCAGCCGCTTAAGCTTGAGCCCTCCCTCCGGGTGTTTTGGACTCCAACTCCCATCATTCCTAACAGCCTCAGGCTCCTTCCTTTCCCCCCTTAGCCGCTTGAGCTTGGGCTCTTCTCCCTCCAGGTATTTTGGACTTCAACTCCCACCATTCGTAACATCCTCAGGCCCTTTCCTTTCCTCCCCTCAGCTGCTTACGCTGAGGGCCCAAGCTTGCCCAGGCCTGGTCTACACTGAAGCACAGAGTTTGTCCATACCTTCGGACTCCTACCATCCGTAGGCTAGGAAAACGGAATCATTGGATGCTCTCCACCAAAAGCCCTCAGTTCCAGATGCTGGGATTTCATGATCTTCACCTGAACTTCCGAGTGAAGTATCTGCCTATCCATAAGGAGAAACACAAATACCAGCAAGGAATGCAATGCAGTTCCCTCCTTGCATCCCGGTGGGCCAGGATTTGGGGGGTTGTTGCCGTCAAGGGAGACAAGGCTGCGATCTCTAAGACAGTGGTTCTCAACCTGTGGGTCCCCGGGTGTTTTGTCCTACATCTCCCAGAAATTCCAGCCAGTTGGCCAGCTGTTAAGATTTCTGGGAGTTGAAGGCCAAAACATTTGGAGACCCACAGGTTGAGAACCACTACTCTAAGAGAAGGTGGAGCTGTGGTGCCATCCTGCAGGGGCACCTTCCCTCCTGTTCTGAGGGAAAATCAAACAAAGTAGGGTTGCTGTGAGTTTTCCGGGCTGTGTAGCCATGTTCCAAGAGCATTGTTTCGCTCACATCTATGACAGCCATCCTCAGAGGTTGCGAGGTCTTTTGGAAACTATGCAAATGGGGTTTACATATCTGTGGAGTGTCCAGGGTGGGAAAAAGAACTTTTTTCTGCTTGAGGCCAGGGTGAACGTTTCCATTGGCCACCTTGATTAGCGCTGAATAGTCTTAAAACTTCAAAGCCTGGCTGCTTTCTGTCTGGGGGAATCCTTTTTTGGGATTCTGGCATATATTCCCCAGGCAGGAAGCATCCAGGCTTTGAAACTGCAAGTCTATTCAATGCTAATCAAGCTGACCAATTGCAACAATCACCCTTGCCTCAAACAGATAAATTCTTTCTCCCACCCTGGACATGCCACAGATTTATAAACTTAATTGCCTAGTTTCCAACTGGCCTCACAACCTCCGAGGATGCTTGCCATAGATATGGGCGAAAGGTCAGGAGAGAATGCTTCTGGAACATAGCCACACAGCCCGGGAAAACTCACAGCAACCCTCATGAAAACTTGACAACATATAGACATGACTTTCATTTATTGATCCATATTAATGGACTGCAGAGATATACATCAGAAGAGCAGAACAAATCATCAGATACTGTAGCCTATAATCCTTTGGGCCATCCTATCAAGTGGAAGCGAGTTCCCCCAGTGAACCAAGAACAAGAAAACACTGCTTCTTTTTTTCTTTTTTCTTTTTTTTTTACATCACTGAAGAGATTCCACTTAAATGTTAGGAAAAGTTCCTGGTGGTAAAAGCTGTTTGCCAGTGGGATATGCTGGTAATTCCACTGGCAAAGAGTCTCCCTCTTTGGAGGTTGTGGAGCAGAAGCTGGATGGTCATTTGTTGGGAGTGCTTTGATGGTGTCTTCCTGCCTGGCAGATTGGGGTTAGACTGGAGACCTCTTGGGGTTTCTTCCAACTCTATGTCTTTGAATCATAGAATCATAGAGTTGGAAGAGACTTCATGGGCCATCCAGTCCAACCCCCTGCCAAGAAGCAGGAAAATTGCATTCAAAGCACCCCGACAGATGGCCATCCAGCATCTGCTTAAAAGCTTCCAAAGAAGGAGCCTCCTCCACACTCCGAAACAGAGAGTTCCACTGCTGAACAGCTCTCACAGTCAGGCAGTTCTTCCTAATGTTTACATGGAATCTCCTTTCCTGTAGTTTGAAGCCATTGCTCAGCGTCCTAGTCTCCAGGGCAGCAGAAAATAAGCTTGCTCCCTCCTCCCTATGACTTCTTCTCACATACTTATACATGGCTATCATGTCTCCTCTCAGCCTTCTCTTCTTCAGTCTAAATATGCCCAGCTCTTTAAGCCGCTCCTCATAGGGCTTGTTCTCCAGACCCTTGATCATTTTAGTCGCCCTCCTCTGGACACATTCCAGCTTGTCCATATCCCCCTTCAACATCTCCCGTCTTACTCTGCATTCTTTTGCAGAGAAGGGGAAAGTTCCTTTGTTAGGATGCTCTGCAAGGGCTTTTGATCTTCTCTGGAGATTAAAAAAATATGGATGTGTTTGTGGGTCGCAGGGATCTTTGGAAAGGTAACTAACCAGCACATCTGTTTCGCACCGGGCGAAATCCCACCCTTCCCACCGCATTCCTTAGGGTTCCCCAAGGGTCAAAGTCTTCATTGTCACATATTGGGGAAGAGTATTTCCTCCGGGGTTATTTTTAGATATCCTTCGACCATTGAGAAGCCCGTGGAGCATTTCTTCCCCGTCCCGCCTCTCCCCCTGCCTCGCTTCTTTCCTTTCCTTCATGCAAAACACCAAGCCCTCCTTGTCCAATATGCAGGCACAACAAGGGAGATTGCAGACCCTTTCCCGTTTTGCCCTTGGAGGGGTTTCCAGGAGCGTAAAAGGAGGAGGGTTTGGAAACTTGAGGTTTTGCCGGAGTTTTGCTCCAGAGACTCGAATTTGAGGGTCAAATCAAAAACGAGGGGAAAATAAAATAAATAAATATTTATTTTAGCAGTCCATGGGATTGGGTTTGGTGTTTTAAAATTTTTAATTTAATTTCAGTCAAGACAACAATCTTCAATCGAGATAGAAGAAATTCACAGCTGAAAAGTTTACTCAAGGCCCAGAAATAGGGAGCTTGCAAATAGTGAACGCACAATAGAATTAATACAGTGCCATATCTCCATGTTTCGGAATCCTGGGAGTTGTAGCACTGGTTGTCACAGCACTGCTGGTCACAGCTGACCTCCAGTAAGAGCGCTCAAGGTCTTCACCAAAAGGGCTGGTGCTCCACGAAACTACAAATCCCAGAATTTTATGGACTGGGCCCATGGCAGTTCATAATTCGACAGGGTACCGGTAGGTCCCTTGGAGAGAGGGGGGCTGGATATAAATAAAGTGATATTATTATTATTATTATTTGATACATAACAAGATTAGTACACAGCAAACAAGGTCACGATTCTGGCTTTTGTATTTGATCACACGTGGGACACTTACCAAGTGTCTAGGACTGTCTGATGTATGCGTGCAGATCCGAGTAGGGTGGCCTTTTGCAGCTGACTCGTAATTTTGTCAGTGCCGATTGCTTTTAAGTGCAGGCTAAGGTCTTTAGGTACTTTACCCAGTGTGCCTGATTACCACTGGGGCCACCTTTACTGGCTTGTGCCAGAGTCTTTGCAGTTCAATCTTTAAATCCTCATATTTCAATCTCATTATTATTATTATTATTATTATTATTATTATTATTATTATTAAATACATAACAAGATTAGTACGCAGCAAACAAGGTCACGATTCTGGCTTTTGTATTTGATCACACGTGGGACATTTCCCAAGTGTCTAGGACTGTGCGATGTATGCGTGCAGATCCGAGTAGGGTGGCCTTTTGCAGCTGACAAATGGTCATCTTGTTTTTAAGTGCAGGCCAAGGTCTTTAGGCCCTGCACCCAGTGTGCCAGATCATCACTGGGACCACCTTTAGTGGCTTGTGCCAGAGTTTCTGCAGTTCAGTCTTTAAATCCTCATGTTTAAACTTCATTATTATTATTATTATTATTATTATTATTATTATTAGATACATATCAAGATTAGTACACAGCAAACAAGGTCACTATGCTGGCTTTTTAAAAATTTGATCACACGTGGGACACTTCCCAAGTGTGATATATCTAATAATGCGTGCAGATCGACCTTTTGCAGATAACAGAGGGCAATTTTGTCAGCGCCCGATTGTTTTTAAGTGCAGGCCAGGGTCTTTAGGCACTGCACCCAGTGTGCCAATCACCACTGGGCCCACCTTTACTAGCTTTGCAATTAGATCTTTAAATCCTGTATCTTGTAAACTTATTCAGTTGCATCTCGTCAATCCTGCTGGGATTGCATTATCATCATCATCATCATCATCAGGTCCACTCCTTATTTCCTGGCCTGAACCCCTTTTACTTGGAAATCAATTTTCCTTATGAATCCTCGTTCTAGCAGTTCTAGCAGGGGAATCAACATGCTTTTCAAAACGAATCATCTTGGGAAGCCAGTTCTCTGGAGAGAGGAGGAATAAACACCCCCGTGAAATAGCTATATATCAAAATAAACAACAGCACTCCCAGGATTCATTTGCTCAGATGCTCACCTGCATGCTTTTGGCTAATCCTGAGTGACTAAATCCGGCTTCTGCCTCCACTTCTCATTCATCGAAATGGTCCAGGACTGTTTCACTGTCACTAGCAGAGAATTAAGCTTTTACAAT
Source organism: Anolis sagrei (assembly GCF_037176765.1). Classification (NCBI taxonomy): domain Eukaryota; kingdom Metazoa; phylum Chordata; class Lepidosauria; order Squamata; family Anolidae; genus Anolis; species Anolis sagrei. Next base: position 37,217,692 of record NC_090021.1, read on the forward strand.
CGTTTTGATACATTTTGTATTTTACAGTCTACTGAACTCCACCGTGCATCTTCCATTTACTACAATAGAGAAGGACTATACTAGGCATGGGCAAACTTGGGCTCTCCAGGTGTTTTGGACTTCAACTCCCGCCATTCCTAACAGCCTTAGGCCCCTTCCTTTTCCCCCTCAGCCGCTTAAGCGAACTAGCCTAATTCCTAGTTGTAGTTTTGCAAGGTCTTTATCCTTCTCTGCCTCCAATATTTTTAATTACAACTATGACTTCTGCAGCACTGCTGGTCACAGCTGACCTCCAGTTAGAGAGCTCAAGGGCCAAGGCTTCCCAGTTGTCGGTGTGTAGGCGGTCCTTGTCAGGGTTGGCTTGACGAACCTTCCTCTTGGCCATTCGTGCCTCTTTGAATTCTGCAGCACTGCTGGCCACAGCTGACCTCCCGTTAGAGCGCTCAAGGGCCAGGGCTTCCCAGTTCTCGGTGTCTATGCCACAGTTTTTAAGGTTGGCTAATGAGTACATAACAATACTGATGAGTACATAAACAAGGACATGCTTAGACAACAGATTACCAAACAAACATACATCTGTACAGCTGTAACTCTGAAACTACTAACATTTACATACTTTAAAGTGGATTTTCAGTCTTCTCTTGTGCCATCTACAAATCCCATTATTCCCATAGCATTGAGTATTGATTTAAAGTGTATTGGATGAGATCCATCACCACCACCCGCTCTGGCCTTCTGGCTGAAGGCATTTCAAAATATACTTAAAATAGAATGCTTTGAAGGTTTTTGGCACCATATTCATCCCAAGCATCTCGAAGAAGGAACTGGCTGGAAGTCTTTCACGTCTGATGCCTGCCTTCAAATCATTTGGATTGATGGCGACCCTATTGGAGGGTTTTCTTGCTCAAGGTTTGTTCAGAGGGTTTGTCTTGGCCTTCCTCTGAGGCTGAGAGAGAGTGAATTGCACAAGGCCACCCAATAGGTTTCCATGGCTGAGCAAGAGTTCCAACCCTGGTCTCCAGAGTCTTTGGAGACCTTTGGGTCCATGTTTTTGTAACATGGCCATACAGCCCGGAAAACTCACAGCCACCCACTGATTCCGACCGACAACACAATGCAGTTTGACACCACTCTGACTGCCATGAAATCATAAGAGATGCAGTTTTGCAAAGTCTTTAGTCTACTCTCTGTCCACGGAGTGCTGCCAAAGAGTCTCCCCAGAAAACAGAGCGTCCAAAGTTATGTCCACGGAGTGAGATCTCATTACAGTTAGTGGATCTGTTAAAGTGCTGGACATTTTCATCACGCCCCTCTCTTAATAATACCATAATTATTCAGACAATGACTATGTATATGTGCGGTTAGTTCCGATTCAGAGTGAGATATTCTGCTGTTGAGAAAAATGATTGGACTTAAACGCACTAAAAAGGATAATAATAATAATAATAATAATAATAATAATAATAATAATAATATATTGTCGAAGGCTTTCATGGCCGGAATCACTGGGTTGCTATAAGTTTTTCGGGCTGTATGGCCATATTCCAGAAGCATTCTCTCCTGACGTTTCATTTGCATCTATGGTAGGCATCCTCAGAGGTTGTGAGGTCTGTTGGAATCTAGAAAAATGGGGTTTATATCTCTGTGAAATGTCTAAGGTGGCCAACTGCAACATTCACACCTACATCCAACGGGCAAGAGTTCTTTCTACCACCCCGAACATTCCACAGATTGAGGGTCCTTCCACACAGCCATTTCACCCAGAATATCAAAGCAGAAAATCCCACAATATCGGCTTTGAACTGGATTATCTGAGTCCACACTGCCATATATTCCAGTTCAAAGCAGAAAATGTGGGATTTTATTCAGCTGTGTGGAAGGGGCCATAGAAACCCAATTTTCCTAGTTTCCAACAGACCTCACAACCTCTGAGGATGCCCGCCATAGATGCAGGCGAAACGTCAGGAGGGAATGCTTCTGGAACATGGCTATACAGCCTGAAAAACTTACAACTCAACAACAACAACAACAACAACAACAACAACGTGATTAAAATATGAGGATTTTAAGATCGAACTGCAAAGACTCTGACACAAGCCAATCAAGGTGGGTCCCAGTGGTAATCAGCACACTGGGTCTAGTGCCTATAGACCTTGACCTGCACTTAAAAACAATCGGCACTGACAAAATTACTGTCAGCTGCAAAAGGCCACCCTACTCGGATCTGCAGCATACATCACACAGTCCTAGACACTTGGGAAGCATCCGTGTGATCAAATACAAAAGCCAGCATAATGATCTTGTTTGCTATGTATTAATCTTGTTATGTATCTAATAATAATAATAATAATGATGATGATGATAACAACAACAACAACAGCAACAGTCCTTGACGCTTGGGAAGTGTCCGACTTGTGATCCAATACAACAGCCAGCAGAGTAATCCTGTTTGCTGTGTACTAATCTTGTTATGTATCAAATAATAATAATAATAATGATGATGATGATGATGATGATGATGATGTATTGTCGAAGGCTTTCATGGCCGGAATCACTGGGTTGTTGTAGTTTTTTCCGGGCTATATGGCCATGTTCTAGAGGCATTTTTTCCTGACGTTTCGCCTGCATCTATGGCAAGCATCCTCAGAAGTAGTGAGGTCTGTTGGAAGTAGGAAAATGGGTTTATATATCTGTGGGATGACCAGGGTGGGACAAAGGACTTTTGTCTGCTGGAGCTAGGTGTGAATGTTTCAACCCATTTTCCTACTTCCAACAGACCTCACTACCTCTGAGGATGCTTGCCATAGATGCAGGCGAAACGTCAGGAGAAAATGCCTCTAGAACATGGCCATATAGCCCGGAAAAACCTACAACAATCCAATAATAATAATAATAATAATAATAATAATAATAATAATAATTTATAGGCTGTTCTATCTCCCCAGGGGACTCAGGGCAGCTCCATGCTTCTTTGACCGGATCTAGATCCATAAAATGCCCTTCAATGCAGTTCAACCTACAATCCAGTTCAATGCGGTTCAACTGTATTTAGAAACTGCATTATGTGGCCGTGTAGATGGGGCTCCAGCCTTTGATGAGCAAGCGGCACATTTTCGTGGTAAAGCTAGTAGAAGGTTTCCTTCAATTCCATTTTTAAAAATCACGTTGCAGTCTGGCCTCCCATATGTAAACAGAGAGTTACGATAAAAGACAATCCGATTGACTACTTCGACATTCATCGTTTTTGCATATACCATCCCCGTCTTCAACAGGCTACTTAGAAGACCCTCTTAAATTCAGTAGGATTTATCGGACGGATTTTTAAGGATCAAGTGGAGATGAGAAACATTCACGTCTCCGCATTTCCCAAGAGAAAAAAATGGCCATCTTTTCTGTCCTGCTTGCAGAAAGGTAAACATAAGGCAACTCCCACCAGAAGTTATATTATTCTCTTCCATTGATTTAATAGGAACGAGCCACTCCTCGTGCTAACATCGATATTATTGTGATATTATTTTATTTATTTAACAGCGAAGAGTTCTCGCGTTTTACTGACATCTAAGAGATTTAAAAATACATTTTCTTGATACTGTTTTTTTCCTAAGGCTCCTTTCACATAGCTGAATAAAACCCCACGTTTTCTGCTTTGAACTGAAATATATGGCAGTGTGGACTCAGATATTCAAATCAGATATTGTGGGATTTTCTGCCTTAATATTCTGTGTGTAAAGGCACTCAGTTAACACTTTCAAGTCAATAGAAAGGGCCTTTCCACTAAGAATTGGGGTGGATGGGGTTGGGTTTTGAGTTTGAGACAGTGTAATTTACCTAAAGTTTCCCAATAGTTTCTATGGCTGCATGAAGATTTGAAACCCTGATTTAAATGGCGCGGTTTACTCATTATTATTAGTTGTGTTATTGTGTTGTCGGAAGTTGCTATGCTATTCAATGCTAACCAAGTTGCCCAATTGCAACATTTACACTTGCCTCAAACAGACAAGAGTTCTTTCTCGCACTCTGGGCATTCCACAGATATGTATAAACCCCACTTGCCTAGTTTCTAACAGACCTCACAACCTCTGAGGATGGCTGCCATAGATGAGGGTGAAACGCCAGGACAGAATGCTTCTGCAACATGGCCACACAGCCCAGAAAATTCACAGCAACCCGTTTGTGTTATTGTTTTATCGATTTAATTGGGAAACTGTTTATGTGAGCTTTGAAAGAAAATGTTGCCATACATTAATTATAGAATTAGTAATTTAAGGGTATAACTAGGCATACAGGAGAAGGAGAGACAATTAAGGCTGGATCCACACTACCATACTGTCCAGATTATTTTATCAAAGCAAATAATTCGCATTATCTGCTTTGAATTGGATTATATGAGGCTGTGGCCTCATCTACACTGCCATATAGTATACATTTGAACTGGGTTCTATGGCAATGTAGAATAATATAATCCAGTTCAAAACAGATAGTCTGGATTTTATACGGCAATGTAGATGGGGCCTGTATCTATATTCTATACCACAGGATCTGATCCCAGATTATCTAATTATCCCAGTTTATCTCACAGTGTAGACCAGGCAGGGGCAAACTGGGGCCCTCCAGGTGTTTTGGACTTCAACTCCCACAATTCCTAACAGCCTACCGGCTGGGCTGTTTTAAGTTTTCCGACTATATGTCCAGATTATCTGTTTTGAACTGGATTATATTAGTCTACACTGCCATGGAGCCCAGTCCAAAGCAGATAAACTGGATATTATATAGCAGTGTAGATGGGGCCACAGCCTCATATCATCCAGTGCAAAGCAGGCAATGAGGATAATTTGCTTTGACATTTACACTTGCCTCAAACAGACAAGAGTTCCTGGATTGTATGGCCGTGTAGATCCAGCCTTAGTTCTCCCTCCTTCTCCCTTATGTCTAACTGCATTATACCTTTAAATTACTAATACTATAATTAATTATTGCATGTATGGCAAAATTTTCTTTTAAAGCCCACACATACAGCTTCCCAATTAAATCCATAAAATAATAACACAACTGGGTTGCTGTGAGTTTTTCAGACTGTATAGCCATGTTCCAGAAGCATTCTCTCCTGACGTTTCACCTGCATCCATGGCAGGCTTCCTCAGAGGTTGTGAGGTCTGTTGGAAACTAGGAAAATGGGGTTTATATATCTGGAATGTCCAGGGTGAGAGAAAGAACTCTTGTCTGTTGGAGGTAGGTGTGAAAGTTTCAATTGGCCACCTTGATTAGCATTTGATTGCCTAGCAGTTTCAAAGTGTGGCTTCTTACTGTTTACCAGGTGTTAGGGATTGTGGGAGTTGAAGTCCGAAACACTTGGAGGGCCCAAGTTTGCCCATGCCTGGTGTAGACTCATATAATCCAGTTCAAAGCAGATAATCTGAAATCAGTTCCTGGGATACAGGGCAGTGTAGATCCATCTTGAATCTACACTGGGATATAATCCAGTTCGAAGCAGCTAATCTGGATTGTATATAGAAGTGTAGCTCCATCCTAGAAGGGCATTTTGCATCTCCATCAGCTGCATTCCAGAGGAGGCTTGGTTTACTTCTCCTTTCTCTCCTCGGCCACACCCACTCCGTCCTGATTGGGCGCTCCCTCGTCCAATCCACGTTGGGAAGAACTTTGTCCTGGTGAGAGGGAGGGGGGATTGAGTTTGGAACGTTCCTTCCGCCGCAGGGCTGAGTGACTAAACGGGCGGGTCCACTTTGGTCCCTCCCCTTTCTCCTTCCCGAGAAGTGAGAGCGAGAGGCGCCTCTGCCGCTTGGCTGTGTTTGCTTGTTGTTATTTGGTTTGACGCGCCCGGCCGCCCGGGCTTCGTTCTGGCCATGCCACGGCGTTGAGCTCTTCAACTTCGGGTTGACTTTCCAGGATGTACACGGCAGGGCTGGCTCCCTTCTACGCCTCCAACTTGAGCTTGTGGTCCGCGGCGGCGTATTGCAGCCCCGGCGGGTCGGGCGGCTGCTTCCCTTTGGAGCCGTCGGGGCTCAAGAAGCCGTCCTTCTGCATCGCGGACATCCTGCACGCCGCGGCCGGAGGGGAAGCCTCGGGGCTGGAGGGGCTCCCGCTGGGCGCCGCCGTCCACGCGCATGCGCACTTCCACGCCGCCGCCGCCTCTTCTCCACTCAGGCCCACGCCGCTCGTGGCCCCGGAGCCCGCTTTCCAGGCCCGGCTCTCTCCCCTTTCGGCGCCTTTCCCGCCTCCTCCTCCTCTTCCAGGAAGGGGCCAAGCGCCCGCCCTGGCCCTTTCCAGCAAGGACTTGAAGTTTGGCATTGACCGCATCTTGTCCGCCGAGTTTGACCCCAAGCTCAAGGAAAGCAACACGCTCAGAGGTATTTTTTGACTTCATGTTGTATTAAATTAAGCCAAAATGATTTTTCTTTATTATTATTTTGATAAAACTTACATCTAAGGGTTTGGTTTATTTATTTTTATGAAATGAAGTTCAACAAACTATTAATATGTGTATATTAATAACATTAAAATTAATTTGTAATAGCCGCAGTCACTCGGGCTTTTTTCTCCCCTTATTACTTTAATTTTTTTAATTATTTAATTCAGTATCATTTATTTCTGCCAACCTAGCAGTTCGAAAACATTGCAAATATGAGTAGATCAATAGGTACAGCTTCTGCAGGAAGGTAACGGCACTCTATGCAGTCATGTTGGCCACATGACCTTGGAAATGTCTACAGATAGCGCCGGACTACTCAAGGTAACGGCGCTCCATTTAGCCATGCCGGCCATATGACTTTAGAGGTGTCTGCGGACGGCGCCGGCTCTTCGGCTTAGAAATGGAGATGAGCATCAACCCCCAGAGTCGGACACAACTAGACTTAATGTCAGGGGAAAACCTTTACCTTTAACCTATTGATGTTTTAATATAATTGCGTTCATGGGCATCGTTTATTGATTTTCAGTCCCATCTTCCATTTATTATTTTAAAAAGCAACTTCAATCCAATGACATGTAAATTAAAATAATAACAACAATACAGACAGGGATAAACATGTATAAGGGTGTATAGAGTGTGTGTATAGGTCCTCACTACCTCTGAGGATGCTTGCCATAGATGCAGGCGAAACGTCAGGAGAGAATGCCTGTCTAGACCATGGCCATATAGCCCGAAAAAACCTACAACAACCCAACAATACAGACAGTCGATCGCACTGCTTTCCCTTTAATTGATATGACATTACGTTTAAAAGTTATGTATTAATAATTGTATTGAGGACATAAATTACTTATTAATTTAAATAAATAAATAATTTAAAATGTATTCATTAATTTTAATTGCATCTTCCCAAAATGTAGCTTAAATCCAGTTGAAAATAATAATAATAATAATAATAATAATAATAATAATAACAGACACTAGACTAATAATAATAATAGTAATAGTAATAATAATAATAATAATAATAGATAACAGACACTAAACCACACAGGCTATTCTATTTTTTTTTAAAAAAAACGTAATTTCTAGTAAATTAAGGAACAGTGGATTTTTGTTTCATTTTATACCTATTGATAATAATAGCAATAATAGTAAAAATAATAACACTAGACTTCACTGGCTTTAAATCCCACCCGGGTTCAAAGCCACTTGCCCCGCAAAGGGTTGGGATGTGTGTTTGTGGGTGCATCTACACTGCAGAATTAACGCACTTTGATACCCCTTGGATTGCCATGGGTTCCATGCTGTGGGATCCTGGCAGTTGTAGTTTGGTGAGGCATCCGAGCTGAATTTAAGGTCGAGTTACTGCCTGCCACGTGTGTATGTGTGTGTATACATACATACTACATACATATACATACACACAATCTCGCCTTAATCATTTTAATGGGGTGGCTTTGGAAAGGGATAAACATGTATAGGGTGTGTGTGTATGTATGTGTATATACATATATGTGTGTGTGTGTGTAGGTAGGTGTGTAGGTCTGAAGCCTTTACTTGGGTGCCTGATCTGGATCCACAGATTAAATCCATATGTGTGTGTAAATCCAAAGAGATAAACATATATAGGGTGTGTGTGTGTGTGTGTGTGTGTAGATCTGAAACCTTTATTTAAGTGCCTGATCTAGGTTCACAGATTAAATCCACATGTGTGTATAATATTGTGCCTTAATAATTTTAATGGGGTGGCTTTGGAAAGGGATAAACATATATAGGGTGTGTGTATATATTGTATATGTATATGTGTGTGTGTGTGTGTGTGTGTATGTATGTAGAGAGAGAGAGAGAGAGAAGGTCTGAAGCGTTTACTTGGGTGCCTGATCTGGGCCCACAGATTAAATCCATATGTATGTATGTATGTATGTATGTATGTATGTATATATGCGCGCACACATATACATACAAACATATACACACATATGGGTTTAATCCAGATCAGGCACCCAAGTAAAGGCTTCAGACCACTATTCCATATCCGTAAAGACCCCCAATTCCCACGGTGGAAATCCACTTAACACACTCATGGAAGACCACGGGTGTGTCTTTACTGTAGAGCTGACGCAGTTTGACACCGCTTTGAACTGCCATGGCTCCATGTTATAGAATCACGGGAGCTGTCGTTTTACACCGTCTTTAGCCTTCTCTGCCCACGGCGGCGTTCCTCTTTCCACTGTAGATGCATCTTCCCCTTGAAACAGAAACCTCCCGGACGGCTTCTGGGATTGCTCTTGTCTCAGACCGTGGGGCATTTGGGACTACACCTCCCAGGATCCCCAAACTGCGGAAGGAGGAGTATTCCGTGTTGTGTCGACCCAAAAAGTAACTTCTTTGAGGTTTTATTGGTCCAAGTAAGAGAGAGAGAGAGAACGAACTGAATGCAAAAAAAGTCCGGAAGATCCGTATGGTTTCGTTTCCTCTTCTGACAGGGCAGGTCCCAATTGCAAGGCTTTGGAGGGCTGAAAGGAGAAGGGACAGGATTGCTAGCCTGCCCCATAGCATGTCATTGGTGCCACCGTTCTGTAATCTATCAGAAGAAACCAGAAATGTCTATTCTTTATAATAGGCCGGCAGGTCAGTCAGAGGTGAGGAGGAAACCAAAAATGCGCTCTTACTCACCATTGAGCAGCTAGAGTTGTGCCCACACTGGAGAATAGATGCAGTTCGGCATCGCTTTAGCCCCAATCGGTGTTAAATATTCCCATTAATTAGAGGAACCCAGTCCGGTGGCACAGTGGGTTAAAGCACTGAGCTGCTGATCTTGTTGACCTAAGGGCCGCAGGTCCGAATCCAGGGAGCAGCGTGAGTTCCCGCTGTCAGCCCCAGCTTCTGCCAACCTAGCAGTTCGAAAACATGCAAATGTGAGTAGATCAATAGGTACAGCTCTGGCGGGAAGGTAATGGCGCTCCATGCAGTCATGCCGACCACAAGACCTTGGAGGTGTCTACGGACAATGCCGGCTCTTCGGCTTAGAAATGGAGATGAGCACCAACCCCCAGAGTCGGACACGACTGGACTTAATATCAGGGGAAAACCTTTACCTTTACCTAATTCAAATTAGTTTTGCTTCTTTAATGCTGAGAGTGGTCCTTCCTCATATATCAATCAATCAATCAATCAATCAATCAAAATCAACTCGTTGTGACCAAAGCGTTACCATAATATTTTATACTAAGACCTATGGGTTCGTTAGTAATACTCATGGCTTGGTTCACAATCCCAGGGCATCAAATCCTCAAAGGTTTGGGAACATACATTGGGGCAGATTGTAACTTCAGCGAATTCTTAGCTGAAGGGCAAAAATAGAAACGAGTTCCTAAACCGTTCCAACGAGGAGTAGTTTCCTGTCACTTCGAGGGTTAACAGATCAATGCTGGCATCAGTTTTCTTCCTGGGCTGCAAGGAAATGTTGCAATCCAAGGGTGGGGAAAAAAAGAGCTTATGCCATCACAAATGGGTATTTTCGCTGCCGCACGCACATCACGAGTTGCTATATTGTATCCTATATAATCCTATATTGTAGGATTAGCACAGTTTGAGACCGCTTTCACTGCCAGGGCTCGTGGGAGCTTTAATTTCGGGAGGCGTCCCCATTCTTTGGAAGAGAAGGCCTGTAAAACTACAATTTCGGTACTGGACTATGAGAAAGAGGCCCCATCTACACTGCATTATAATCCGGTTTCTGAATCCGGATTATATGGCAGTGTAGACGCCTCCAGTTCAAAGCTGATAACTTGGATTCAGAAACATGGTATTGTTGATCCAGGCAAATAGTATTAATTATGTCAAATAGTATTAATTATATAATGTAGATCAGGCGTGGCAAACTTTGTCCCTGTAGGCGTTTTGGACTTCAACTCCCACCATTCCTGACAGCCTCAGGCCCTTTCCTTTCCCCCCTCAGCCGTGGCTGAGGGGGGAAAGGAAAGGGCCTGAGGCTGTCAGGAATGGTGGGAATTGAAGTCCAAAACGCCTACAGGGACTAAGTTTGCCCAGGCCTGATTCAGATTCAATCTAAATTAACATAAACATAAAGCCTTGTTTCCCTCTCTGTTCCCAAACCAATGTTAGTCTGTCAATAAGTACTTCCAAACTTTTCCTCCTTTCCTTTCCTTCTCTGCCCATCGCCTATCTTGAGACTTTTCCTGGAGAGGGAGGGAATCGTTTAGAGTAGGCCTTTCGGGTCCTTCTATTAGAAAGTCAAGACTTCTCAAACTATTCCAGAAACTCCCTCAGTTTTTTCCCCAGGACCGAGTTAGGGATCTAGGTAGCATTCCCCCAACATTTAAGAAGTTTTAGAATTTTTCCTCCAGTTCCTATATTCCTGGCATGAAACTTTGTCAGTGCTTCCTAGGCCCCTTCCACACAGCTGACTAAAATCCCACATTGTCTGCTATGGACTGGAATATATGGTAGTGTGGACTCAGATATTCAAAGCAGATATTGTGGAATTTTTTATGCCTTTGTATTCTGGGTTATATGGCTGTGTGGAAAGGCCCACCGAGGTAGAACTCTGCCATTGTTCATCCCTTTGCTTTGGGTGCCTAAAGTCCATTCCTAAAGGAGGTGAAATTGACTTTTCTCGTGAGCTGTCACATTGAGGACGATTTAGGGCAAATTAATGCAGTTCGACACCACTTGAACTATGGGCCTTTCCACACAGCCCTATATCCCAGAATATCAAGGCAGAAAATCCCACAATATCTGAGTATGGACTCAGGACTTACTTACTTTACTTACTCAGATAACCCAATTCAAAGCATATATTGTGGGATTTTCTGCCTTATATTATGGGATATAGGGCTGTGTGGAAGGGCCCTGAGATGGCTCAATGCTAGGGAATTGCGGGAGTTTTAGTTTTACAAATGGTCCTTCCACACAGCCATATAACCCAGAATATCAAGGTAGAAAATCCCACATTATCGATAATTCCTTTGTATTCGAATAAAACACAGTGTGGACTCAGATAATCCAATTACAACAATCCAGATATTGTGGGATTTTCCGCCTTAATATTCTGGGATATAGGGCTGTGTGGAAGGTCTTTAGCCTTCCCTGCCAAAGGCCCCTTCCACACAGCCCTATATCCCAGAATATCAAGGCAGAAAACCCCACAATATCTGCTTTGAACTGAGTTATCTGAGGGCCCTTCCACACAGCCATATATCCCAGAATATCAAGGTAGAAAATCGCACATTATCTGAGTGTGGACTCAACCCAGTTCAAAACCGATATTGTGGGTTGTCGAAGGCTTTCATGACCGGAATCACTGGGTTGTTGTAAGTTTTCCGGGCTGTATGGCCATGTTCCAAAAGCATTCTCTCCTGACGTTTCACCTGCATCTATGGCAGGCATCCTCAGAGGTGTAAGGTCTGAGGCATCCTCACAACCTCTGAGGATGCCTGCCAAAGATGTAGGCAAAACGTCAGGAGAGAATGCTTCTGGAACATGGTCATACAGCCCGAAAAACTAACAACCCAAATATTGTGGGATTTTCTGCCTTGATATTCTGGGACATAGGGCTGTGTTGAAGGGCCATGAGCCCACACTCAGATAATGTAGGATTTTCTGCCTCGATATTCTGGGACATAGGGCTGTGTAGAAGGGCCCAAAGAGTGCTGGTCCCTCACCAAACTGCAAATCCAACCATTCCATAACATTGAGCCATTGGCAGTTCAAGTAGTGTCGAAAACGGCCTTCGTCCAAAGTGTCCATCAGTGGTCTCTCAATTTTGATCCTTCGGCTTTGGACTTCATCTCCCAGAAGCCCCAACTTGGCCGATAGTTAAGGATTTTGGGAGGCTTTGTGGGACACCGCCCAAGGTCACCCTTCCCTGGAGGTTTTGATGCAAAGGCTTGGAGGGTGTGTTGCTGAATGGCCGAATGGGGTTGGACTGGAGCGGGGGTGTGAACCCTGCTCTTCAGAGCATTCAACTCAATACAAGGCTAGAAATTTGGGGACGGAAGGAAACATTAATGGGGGCATTCGATTTCTTTTGGGGAGGAGGCCCCCCATTTGCCCCCCTTTCTTTTCCCCCTAGCCGTGGGCTCCAGGGCCGCCGGTAACCCGCTCTCCTTGTTCGTGTCGCCCGCAGATCTGACCTCCTTACTAAGCTCCAGCCGCCCAAGCGGGCTCCACCACGGGCCCCCCGCCTTACCGCCTCCGGCCGGCCAGTTCTTCGCCTCCTTAGAGCCCATAAGCGAGACCACTTCCGGAATCTTGGGCCCCTTAAACGCCACCCCAAGGAGTTCAGTTCCGCACCAGTTTCAGGACACTTTTCCAGGTACAGCCCCGCTTCCGCTCTCTCTCTCTCTCTCTCGCTCCTTCCTTCCTTCCTTCCTTCCTTCCTTCCTTCTTTCTTTCTTTCCTTCTTTCCTTCGTTCTTTCTTTCGTTCGTTGCTTCCTTCTTTCCTTCTTTCTTTCTTTCCTTCCTTCTTTCCTTCTTCTTTCATTCTTTCCTTCATTCTTTCTTTCCTTCTTTCCCTCCCTCCTTCTTTCGTTCTTTTGTTCTTTCTTTCTTTTCCCTTCTTTCCTTTCCCCACTTCTTTTCTTCTCCCCCCCCCTTCTTTCCTTCTTTCCTTCTCTCTTTCTCACTTGAAAGAAAAGTCAGCATGGCTTGTTGTCCCCCCCCCCCTTCTGCTCCCTGGAATTGAGGCAAAATAAGGCCATACCCCACTGTATTGCGACGATAATTAGTTATATCAGGGTGGGTCAAAAAGTTTTGCCTCCTGAGTCATAAAAAAGTGCCCAACGAACATATAACAGCAGAAGTTGCTATAGATCATAGCCTGAACTATCCTCTAGGCCAGGGGTCTTCAAACTTTTTAAACAGAGGGCCTGGTCAGAGTCCCTCAAGCTGTTGGAGGGCTGGACTATAATTTGAAGGGGAAAAAAATGAATGAATTCCTATGAACAGTGCTCATATCTTATTTGTAGTGCAAAAAAAAATTGCTTAAAATACAATAATTAAAATGAAGAGCAATTTTAACAAATACAATCTTATTCGTATTTTAATGGGAAGTGTGGGCCTGCTTTTCCTGATGGGATAGGATTGCTATTGTTGTGTGCTTTCAAGATTTAGGTTGACCCTAAGCGAGGGCCTGATAAATGACCATGGAGGGCCATATCCAGCCCTTGGGCCTTAGTTTGAGGACCCCTGCTCTAGGCAAAACCACAGTTCAATTCAAATCATTGAATCTGAAACCACATAGGGTTGTCTTTCAGAGGTCTAAACAGGTCAAAGTCAAAAAGGTCCAAATCAGGGCTGAGAGGTGGGTGAGAGGCACCACTGACCTGCCCATTTTTGCAATCGCCTGGGTGGAGGGTGTGCATTGTCTTGATGAAGCTTGAAGGAACAAACGTCTTTTAGTGGTCTCTTCTTTCTTCTTACCTCCTTAAGTTTCTTAAGTGTGGTTAACCCACTTAGCACACACTTTGTGATATCCCAAGTCAGCAATGATTCCTTGGGCAGAGCCATACGAGATGGGTTGTTGTGAGTTTTCTGGGCTGTATGGCCATGTTCCAGAAACATTCTCTCCTGAAGTTTTGCAGAAAAAGTTGTAACAACCTAGCCGGTAGGCTGTTAGGAATTGTGGGAATTGAAGTCCAAAACACCCATAACTGGTCTACACTGTCAAAATAATCTGGGCTAATTAGATAATCTGGGATCAGATCCTGGTGTATAGGGCAGTGTAAATACAGGCCCCATCCAGACTGCCATATAAAATCCAGGTTATCTGTTTTGAACTGGATTATATTAGTCTACACTGCCATAGAACCTAGTTCAAAGCAGATAATGTGTATAGTATACTGCAGTGTAGATAGGTCCATAGCTTCATATCATCCAATTCAAAGCAGATAATATGGATTATTTGCTTTGATAAAATAATTTGGATTGTATGGCTGTGTGGATCCAGCCTTAATTCTCCCTCCTTCTCCCCCATGCCTAGTTATGCCCTTAAATTACTAATGCTATAATTAATTATTGCATGTATGGCAACATTGTCCCTTATGCCTAACTGCATTATTCCCTTCAGTTATTAATATTATAATTAATTATTGCATATATGGCTACATTTTCTTTTAAATTCCACACCTACAGCTTTCCAATTAAATCAATAAAATAATAACACAACCAGGTTGCTGTGAGTTTTCCGGGCTGTATGGCCATGTTCCAGAAGCATTCTCTCCTGAAGTTTCACCTGTATCTATGGCAGGCATCCTCAGAAGTTGTGAGGTCTGTTGGAAACTAGGAAAATTGGGTTTATATATCTCTGGAATGTCCAGGGTGTGTGTATGTATATGTGTGTGTATGTTTATATGTGTATGTGTATACACACACACATACCCCATTTTCCTAGTTTCCAACAGACCTCATAACCTCCGAGGATGCCTGCCATAAATGCAGGAGAGAATGCTTCTGGAACATGGCCATACAGCCCGGAAAACTCACAAACAATCCAGTGATTCCGCATGAAAGCCTTCGACAACGCCTTAGGAGATGTTCAATGCATCAGCAACATTCAAACTTCTTCACCCAAGGCCACCACGCATTGCTGATGTCCATTACAGCGTCCCCATAAACATTCTCCAAGTGATTATGAATTTCCTTAGGTACACAACCTATTTTTGCCAGAAATTCAATGACGACTCTTTCTTTTAGTTTCAGATTCATGGTTTAATCAGTCCGTCCGAAAAAGAAAAGGCTACATTAGAAGAGTAAGGTTACCTCTATCATATCATGCATAGATAGTCCAGTTGCTGTGAAAGAAATAAAACTTAGAGGGATGGAGGCATTACTTTTTGAGCCACCCGCCATATTATTGGGAGCTAAAGTTTAGGCTTAGCAGAGCCCTTTAAAAGGTAACCTTAACTTCACACCAGAAGCAGATTGCAGTTTCTCAAGCTCGATTAAAAAAAACAACTTCTCACCCTAAATTAAACCCACAAAACCCCAGAAAGATTGCCTTCAGAGGGAATATGTGTTCAGGATGAAAACCTTGCTGTGGCATTTCTTTTGTCAGAAGCCTACACATTTTGTTCTTTCTGTGCATTTCTCTATGTAGAGGTACTTAATTATATCTGTCAGTCCGAGCCTGGATCTACACCGCCATATAATCCGGATTATCAAAGCAGATAATCCATAACAACAACAACAACAACAACAACAACAACAACTTTATTTATATCCTGCCACCATCTCCCAAAAGGAGCTGGATGGCTGCTTTGAACTGGATTATATGAGTCAACTCCAGTTCAAAGCAGATAATCTGGATTTTATCTGGCAGTCTAGACCAGGCATGGGGAACCTTCGGCTCTCCAGATGTGGTGGACTTCAACTCCCACAATTCCTTGAGGCCAAGGTAAGCCTTTGGGGTGAATGCCGAGCCTCAAGGAATTGTGGGAGTTGAAGTCCACCACACCTGGAGAGCCGAAGGTTTCTGACCCCTGGTCTAGACCCAGCCTGAAACACAAACATGCAGCCCCGTAAATGAGGATTGGACCCTTAGAGGGTTTCCTATCAAACTTGAAGGGCGCATGTAATGACTGCAGTTTGACACCACTATGGGCCCTTCCACGCAGCCATATAACCCGGAATATCAAAGCAGAAAATCCCACAATATCTGCTTTGAACTGGATTATCTGAGTTCACACTGCCATATATTACAGTTCAAAGCAGATCATGTGGGATTTTATTTACACTAGTTGTGTGGAGGGGGCTTATAACTGCCATGTCAGTCTGCTATAAAATCTTGGGATTTGTAGTTTGGCCGGTGGCGCAGTGGGTTTGAATCCGGGTGCCGGCGGGAAGGTAACGACACTCTATGCAGTCATGTCGGCCACATGACCTTGGAGGTGTCTACGAACAACACCAGCTATTTATCTTAGAAATGGGGATGAGCACCAACTCCCAGAGTCCAACGCGACTGGACTTAATGTCAGGGGAAAACCTTTACTTTATCTAGTTTGGAGGGGCACCAGCACTCATTGGCAGGGGAGGCCTTGTAAATCTACAACTCTCGGGATTTTGTAGCATTTAAACGTGGCAGTAGAAGTAGCATTTGTTTCGCAAAGGCGAAATGCATTGTTTGGGCGCCTCCTGAGCGAATCTATCGATTTATTATTAGAATCCGGATCCTCCAGACTCAGCAGCTCCTGGGACTGGGAGGCCTCTTGGGTTTCACCAAGCCAAGGCATTGAGTTCTGCCTCTTTTCTTTGTCTTCCTTCCTTCCCTTCCCATTCCCGTGGAAACCCCTTCCTAGGTCCCTACGCGGTGCTCACCAAAGACACGCTGCCTCAGACCTACAAACGGAAACGCTCCTGGTCCCGGGCGGTTTTTTCCAACCTCCAAAGGAAAGGGCTGGAGAAACGCTTCGAAATCCAGAAATATGTCACCAAACCGGACAGGAAGCAGCTGGCCGCCATGCTAGGACTCACCGATGCCCAAGTAAGCCTTCCTTTTGTCCACAAGTGGATCAAGACCCCTTGGTTTAAATAGACATGCTATGTTTAAAATTCATTTTTACTGCTGGTCTCACTATTGTTTCCTTCAATTGGGTTTCCTACCAAGCTTTTCCAGAGATAGATTTCCTCTCAGGTTGAGAGAGAGGGTTTCCATGATACAGCAGGGATTTTAACCTTGATCTGGAGTGCATCTACACTGTAAGAATTAACACAGTTTGACCTCGCTTTAATTGCCAAGGCACAATGCTATGGAATCCTGGGAAAATCCTAGTACTAGAACCCAAATCACTACACCACATTGGGAGTTATTATAACTCAGGCATGGGCAAACTTGGGCCCTTCAGGCGTTTTGGATTTTAATTCCCACAATTCGACTCCTGAGCAGGGCCAGAGGCTGTTAGGGATTGTGGGAGTTGAAGTCCAAAACACCTGAAGGGCCCAAGTTTGCCCATGCTTGTGCTAGTGTCTCATCAAACTACAACTCCCATGATTCCAAATTTGCCTGAGCCTATTATAACTGGTGTTCCATTTCTTTTGTTATTTGAAAGAAGCCTACTCTCCCTATATGGGAACCTTCCTAATACAATTCCTCATGTTGTGGTGACACCCCCAACCATACTTCATAACTGTAATTTTGCTACTGTTATGAAACCTAATGTAAATATCTAATAGGCAGGATGTATTTTTATTCACTGGACCACATTTGGCACAAATATCCTAGTGGGGTTGGGAGGAATTGATGTTGTTATTTGGGAGTTGTAGTTGCTGGGATTTATAGTTAACCTACAATCAAAGGGCATTCTGGACTCCACCAGGGGTGGAATTGAACCAAACTTGGCACACAGAACTCCCATGACCAACAGAAAATACTGGAAGGGTTTGGTGGGCATTGGCCTTGAGTTGTGGAGTTGTCCTTCACCTACATCCAGAGAGTATTGTGGACTCAAACAATGATGGATCCAGGCTAAACTTTGCATGAATACTCAATATGCCCAAATGTGAAGACTGTTGGAGTTTGGGTAAATAGACCTTGACATTTGGGAGCTGTAGTTGCTGGGATGTTTAGTTCACCTACCATCAAAGAGCATTCTGAACCTCACCAAGGATAGATTTGGGCCAAACTTCCCACACAGAACCCCCATGACCAACAGAAAACACCGTTTTCTGATGGTCTGGCCGTATTTCTTAAACTTTCCAACCATAAGTACTTTTTTCTTTAATTTCTTTGACATTATAGTGTGAATGTGAGACACAATAATACCTGCACCTAAAATACAAATTTTCCCTTCTGTTTATCCCTCACCACTTTCCTGTTTTCTCCCTGCTGCTACTGTAGCAAATACTTTAGGTAAGGAGGGCGTCACACACATCAAACTGTCTCCTTAAAATGGATTTTAGTTAATTATAGGTTTTCAAATAGATTCTGACTCATGGCGAACCTATCCTAGGTTGTTCTTGGCAAGTTGTATTCAGAGGAGAGAATGTGACTTGCCTAATGCTCCTTTCACACAGCTAAATTAAATCCCTTATTAGCTGCTTTGAACTGGAATATATGGCAGTGTGGGCTCAGATAATCCAGTTCAAAGCAGATATTGAGGGATTTTCTGCCTTGATATTCTGGGTTATATGACTGGAAGAGCACTAAAATGCCCAATGGAGCTTCTATGGCAGAATGAAGACATGGTTTTCTGCACTCCCAAGTCCTTGTCCAACACTGAAGCCTAGACACTATCCTGGTTCTACCAAAATATTAAATATAAAAAAGAAGGGAGTGGGGGAAGGAAGGATGGGTGGAGAGAAAGGAAGAGAGCAAGAAAGGAAGAAAGTAAAAAGGGGAAAGAAAATCAGACTAAAGACCATCTAATAAAGTTGTCCCTAATATGCTAAGACATGGAATCATAGAGTTCGAAGCAAGCACAAGGGCCACATGCCTTCCTCCAACTCAAAGGCCCAGTAAACTCCATTAATTTGAACTCAGTTCAATAAGGTTCCTATTTAGAAAAAAACATGCCCCAGGATTCAAGTTTGACATTTTTCTTTCTTTCTTCTTTGGTAAAGTAAAGAATAAGTTGCCAAGGAATTTACAATCCATGCCTGTTACTTAAGACTGAGCCTGATCCCATGCAGTGGTGTTTACCACAAAGTAAATAAATAAGGCAAAATAATAATAATAATAATAATAATAATAATAATAATAAATAATGCTGGATTTCCAGCATAGAGATCTCCTTTGCTGTGACATACTGTGGTTTTGTGTCAGTAAAATAGTAATAATAGTAATAATAATAATAATAATCTTAAAAGCCAGAATTGAAAAGTCAAGGACAGATCACAAGTGTAGAATCTGTAAGGAAGCAGATTACACAATAGATCACATCCTCAGCTGCTGCAAGAAGATCACACAAACTACAAGCAGAGGCAAAATACCTTTGCTCATTGGAACTTATGCCACAAATACCATCTGCCTGTGACAAAGAATGGTGGGATCACAGGCCTGAAAATGTTACAGAAAATGAACACATCAAACTACTCTGGGACTTCCAAATTCAGACTGACAGAGTTTTGGAGCACAATACTCCTGTTTGGATCATTGATGTTGCAATCCCAGGCTACAGCAGGACTGAAGAGAAAAAAACTGGAAAAGCTGACACTACATGAGGATTTAAAGATAGAATTGCAAAGACTGTCACAAGCCAGTAAAGGTGGTCCCAGTGGTGATCGGCTGATTGGGTGCAGTGCCTAAAGACCTTGGCCTGCATTTAAACACAATCCTATGCTGACAAAATTACCACCCTACTGGAATCTGCACCTCTTCCCGGATACAGATACATCACACAGTCCTAGACACTTAGGAAGTGTCCAACCTGTGATCCAATACAATAGCCAGCATAGTGACTTTGTTTGCTGTGTACTAATCTTGTTGTGTTTCATAATAATAATAATAATAATAATAATAATAATAATAATAATAATAATAGCAAAAAGGCATTAATTCAACAGTGGAGATGTACCTCTTAAAATAATAATAATAATAATAATAATAATAATAATAATTTATTTATTTATTTCTATCCCCCCTATCTCTCCATAGGAGACTCAAAGCAGCTCACAATCAAAAACATTACATCTTCAAATATACAAATCTAGAATAATAAAGCAGTATATCATTATATATTATTGGGTTGCTGTGAGTTTTCAGGGCTATTTCACCTGCATCTATGGCAGGCATCCTCGGACCTGCCATAGATCCAGGCAAATTTTAAATATTATATGTATATACAATATATTATATTATCAGCATAGCACAATATTAGTATTATATATTACTATATTGTACTATACCACTATACTACAATGTTATTAGTAATATTCCATGTAATATATAATATACAATTATTATATTATTATATTGTATTATTATTACTATCCACCTTTCCTTTAGGTTGGAGACAATACAATTTGACACCACTTGAATTATCACAGCTCAATGCTATAGCATTATGGGAACTCTAGTTTTGCCAGGTTTTAAGCCTTTTCAGCTAAAATACCTCGGTACTTCACCAAACTACAAATCCCAAGATTCTATAGCATTGAGCCATGGCAGTGAAAGTGGTGTCAAAACTGTATGAATTCAAAGATGTGATACTCTATTAGTCAGGCACGGGCAAACTTCGGCCCTCCAGGTGTTTTGGACTTCAACTCCCACAGTTCCTAACAGCGGGAATTGTGGGAGTTGAAGTCCAAAACACCTAGAGGGCCGAAGTTTGCCCATGCCTGCTATAGCTGGTCTTGGTCAGTTCCCTCCTCTGAAATATTTAATACAGCATCTGGGTTGGTGGTCTCCCATCCAAACACTAACCAGGGCTGACCCTGCTTAGCCTCGAAGCTCAGACAAGATCTGGTAACTTTAGGGCACCGAGGCAAAGCTTGAGGGGTGGGGAAGGGGGGGGGGAATGTTTACTTCTTGTGATCTTTCCCTCGCCCTTTCTCCCGCTTGTAAAGTAGGGTCGTGCTAACAGGCGAGATTTCCACATTGCTTGAGGCTTAGTAATGCAGTAAATACACGTCGATTGAGTGAACTGAAGCGAGTGGGTGGATGATGGGGAGTGGGGGGGGGGGGGGGGGAGAAGATTTATGTCCCTTACACCCGGCGTGTTTATTTTGGCGGCTAAAGAATGGGGGAAGCCAGCAAAAGGCCGGAGGACGACAAAGGCTGGGAGGAGACATGAAGATCGGAGGAGGCCTAAAGTCCAGGGAGAACTTTGGAAGGGAAGGAGACCAAGTTGGGACTTGCTCCCATTCTCCACCCCCAGCAAGTCTTGAAAAGGGAGATAGTGCAGAGAAATCCGACTTCTGTGATGTCCCTCCAAATCTTCTCGAGTCTCCTTAACGCTGACCATAAGCCAGGAGAGGAAAAGACCATCCTGATCTCAGCCTTGGCCTGAAACCCCTTTGGAAAGATCAAAGCATGTCTTTTCTCCAGGGGTGATGTTGAATGGGGAAGGAGACATTGACAGGAAAAGACAGCCTTTCTTTTTCTTTCTGCTTGGCCTTATGGAAAGATGTTTTGATCCAAGTTACAACAGAGCTTTCTGCAAGCAATATTTAGCACCGCCATAAAGCTTAGGCTTCTTAGAATTATTTTCTTCTCTCTGGATTCTCCCTAGTTGGAGATAATATTTTATTTTATTTTATGTTTCTACCTATCTAGGCAAACAGGGACAAAATCATTGCCCTTCCCAAAAATAATTCTCTCTGTGCACCCCCAACTTTATCCAGACCCAAAATATAACATTTTCTGTCCCTTTTATTTGGAGTCCAAAGTGTAATTCTGAAGTTTTCAATTTGAGGACATAAAGAAAATGTTATGAGGGTTAGTTAGATATGGAGGGCTAGAAGTATAGTAAATAATAAAAATAAATAATAATATTTTTTCCTACACCTTGGGAGGCCATTCTGTTTTGCTTGTATGTGGGTTGCTAGTTTATAAACTGGTCTCTTATTTTTGGGTAAACATACCTGCTGCTGATGGCAGAATAAAAGTACTCCTGATTTAGCAAGATGGGGTGTTTGAACCCATATTTAGCCTTTCATCCATTTACCTTGGTTCATCCTACTGAACCTGGCGGGGTTTCATTGGGTATGGATGGGCTAAAGCTCTCTGTTTGGATCTATGGCCAGTATATTCAGACTAGAAAGGCCTAGTGTGTCCTATATTCAATATATGTAGAATATATATATTTATATATTTATATATATATATTCTACATATATATATGTAGAATATATATATATTAGAACAGTAAAGACAAATATCACTTAGGCGAAAAAAGGTCTAGTGTGTACTCATACATATGTATGTATGTGCATCTATGTGTGTGTGTGTGTGTGTGTGTGTGTAGACAGACAAATAGGAATATAGGACACGCTAGACTTTTTAGCTAAGTGATATTTCTCTCTCTCTCTCTCTCTCTTTCTCTGTGTGTATTGAATGAATGAATGACAAATACTACTTAAGATGTTAATATCAGGTAAAAAAAAGCCTAGTGTGTCCCATATCCCTCCTCTCTCTCTATATTGTATATTTTTACTGTCTGTGGTGTGTGTGTATATATGTATATATAGCAGACAAATATCGCTTATGTGAAAAGTCAATCTAGTGTGTCCCTTATCCTCCCGCCTCTTTCTACACTGTATATATTTACTCTCTTTGTGTGTGTACACACACACACTCACACATACACATACACTGTATGTATATATAGTAAAGACAAATACCACCTAGGTAAAAAAAAGTCTAGTGTGTCCTATATTCTCTCCCCCCCTCTATATATACTGTATATATTTACTCTGTGTGTATGTATAAGTAGTAAAGACAAATATCACTTATGTGAAAAAGGCTAGTGTGTCCCTTACCCCCCCTCTCTACACTGTATATATTTACTGTTTATGTGTGTGTGTGTGTATATATATACTGTGTCCTATTTCTCTCTCTCTCTCTCTCTCTAGGAATATAGGACACGCTAGACTTTTTTACCTAAGTGATATTTGTCTGTCTATACACACACACACATGTATAGTATAGGTAAGACAAATATCCATTAGGTTAAAAAAAAGGCCTAGTGTACCCTATATCTCAGGCTTAGTGTGCCCTTTAAATTATATTTGTCTTTACTGTTCTAATTTGTGCTACATTTGTGCTCTCTCTATCTCTCTCCACACACACACACACACAGGCCTTTGTTACTAAGTGATATTTGTCTTTACTGTTCTAATGTATTACAAATCCTATGTAAATTCGTACAACGTATTTTTAACATTAGCACTGAAATCTAAAATATAGAGAGACAGGCTTTGTCTTTCATACACACAGACAATATAGGACATACTAGACCATTCTAGTCTGAATGTACTGGCCATAGGTCCAAACACAGAGCTATAACCCATCTATACGGTACATGGCGGGTTTTATGTCCGAACCCCCCCCCCCCAAATGTTGGGGCTTATTTCTAGGTAAAGGGGGATCTGAGACTGCAGCCTTAATCTCTCCCGTGGCAAACAACTGGGTTTAAAACTCAGATTCTATCTTTATTGTCTGTTGGTCATCTGAAGGGCCATTCCGGAGCATTCACTACATCGGAGTAAATATCAACACGTTCAAAAGAAGGACAGGATCCACGTGTCATTTTGAAAACAGGACTTCTTTCCGTTTATTTACCTTTCCCCAAATAAAGGCGCGCCCATTAGCGCTCCGATCCCACTGGGATTTATTTTATTTTGAGGGACGACCCAAATCGTCCCACCGGTGTTTTAGTGTGTGTGTGTGGATCTTCAATTTACTATAAGCTGCTATTTTTTGGAGGGTGAATCTCTATCATTTCCTATGGAGTCTAGTTTTCGAAGAGGGAAAGCTGCCGTTTGCGATGGATTTTGTGCCCTTTGTGCTTTCAAAAGAGCTCCGATTTACAGCGATTTAGACATAATTGCGGGAGATCTAGACTTCCATTACGATTTGGGAGAGAGAGCGTTATGGTGAAGGCAGAATCTGTGCCTTTCTCTTTCTCTTGTACAAAGATTTCCCATCTTTATGAAGATTTTTCCCCTTTCTCTAGGAAATCGGAAATATTTCTTGGTCTATATTCAGACTTAGTATTTTTCTCTCTCTGTACTGATTTGACTATTGTTGTATACAGAATTGGGGTCCTTCTTGGCTCTCATCTGTTCATCCCAGGCATTCCAGCTCCTCATACGGGGACATGAGAGAAGCCTCCCACAAGGATGATAAAAAACATCAAATCATCCGGGCGTCCCCTGGGCAACGTCCTTGCAGACGGCCAATTCTCTCACACCAGAAGCAACTTGCAATTTCTCAAGTCGCTCCTGACACGACAAAAAAATAAATAAATCCCAGGCATTAAGTGCTTTTAAGTGTTAGATAGTTAAGGCAGAAAGGAAGGAAGGGGGAATGGAGGCTAGGGGACGGGGCAATCCTTGGGGCCCTACAAGGAAGCCCACAGAGAAATATATATGTGTATATTTGTCTTTAAGTCCATTTATGGCGATCAAGGTCAAAGGAAAAGTAAGGAATCCTCAGAGGTGGTTTTGCCCCTTCCTTCCTCTTAGCTTGCAAGATCAGGTGGGATCTGGTGCCTTTTACTCCTGGATGTGTCAAAGTCTGAAAGGCACAGACTTGAGGGCACATGTAGGACTTTAGTTGAACCCATATGGTACACACTTTGTGCTTAAGTATATATTTATGTGTATATCACACACACACCAACCTTCCCTCTTTCTTTTCTTCTTTCTTCCTTCCCTCTTTTTATTTTCCTTCTTCTTTCTTCCTTCTCCCTTCCTTTGCTCTTTGGTTCCATCCTTCCTTGTCTCCTTCCTTCTTTCCCTCTTTCTTTCTCTCCTTTCTTCCTTCTCTACCTTTCTTTCTTTCCTTCTCTCCTTCCCTCCTCTTTCCCCTCTTTTTCTCCATCCTTCTCTCCTTCCTTCCTTCCTTCCCTCCCCCTTTCTGTGTATGGGTGTTGTGTGTGCATATATGTGTGCATATATTTCTGTATATATTTGTGTATATGTGTATATATGTGGTTTTGCACATGTGTTGTAATGTATTTTTTGATTTTTTTTGGCTTTCTATATATCTTCTGCTGTATTTTTAGTGTTTTTATGACATTACATATTTATATTTATATAATTGTGATATACACACAAACATATATATTTATGTGTATATCACAATTATATATGTCTGTGTATGATATACACAAATGTTTTGAATTGTTCTATACACACAATATGTAGTCTCTTCCACTGTGTTTCTCGGTGTTTTCATCAGTGATGGTTCCTTATTGGCCTGATAGGTGTCTTGTGTCCAAATTTGGTGTCAATTCATCCAGTGGTTTTTGAGTTATGTTAATCCCACAAATGAGCATTACATTTTTATTTATATAGATGTCAATTATATGTGTGTACGATATACACAAATACATTGAATTGTTCTATACACACAATAGGTATAATTGTGATATACACATAAATAATGTGTATATGTCAATTATATATATGTGTGTGTATGAAATACACAAATATATTGAATTGTTCTATACGCACAATATGTATAATTGTGATGGACAAATAAATATATGTGTATATGTCAATTTTATATATATGTGTGTGTGTATGATATACACAAATATATTGAATTGTTCTATACATAGAATATGTATAATTGTGATGTACAGATAAATATATGTGTATATGTGTGTGTGTGTATGATATACACAATATATATTGAATTGTTCTATACACACAATATGTATAATTGTGATATACACATAAATATATATGTATATGTCAATTATATATGTGTGTGTATGATATACACAATATATATTGAATTGTTCTATACACACAATAATTATGATATACACATAATATATGTGTATATGTCAGTTATATGTGTGTGTGATATACACAATATATATTGAATTATATACACAATCTGTACAAATATATTGAATTATACACAATATGTCTGTATAATTGTGATATACACATACATATATGCTGACAGTGTGTACCCACTGGCGCCACTCTGCCTGAATATTTCAGTGGCCTCCTTTAGTCCTGATGTTCCTCTGGCCTCTCCTCCTTCCAGGTCAAGGTCTGGTTCCAGAACCGGCGCATGAAGTGGCGCCACTCGAAGGAGGCGCAGGCGCAGAAGGACAAGGAGAAGGAGCCATCGGAGAAGGAGCCGGCAGGGGGCGCTGCGCCCAACGTGGAGCCCACGGAGCGCAGCCCCAGCCGCTCGGAGGAAGCCGAGGAGGAGAGCGAGAGCAGCGAGGCCGAGTCCTTCGAGCTGGAGCCCGGCAGCGACGAGGCGGAGCCGCGGACGGAAAATAGCAGCGGCGCCACCGCGGAACAGGCCCTGCAGCAGCAGCATCCGCGGCACAGCCACGACTCCTCGGACCCTCGCCCCGAAGCTCCCCCAGGCCTGGACCAATGCAGGGAGCCCTTGCGGTGCCCTGAGCAGCCTCCTTTCGGCCTGCGGGACTCTCCTTGACCTCCTTCCTGGCTTGCCCAGCCTGGAGAGACTGCTCCCTCTTGAGAACTGTAACTGGAGTGAGATGGGGGAGAAGAGGATTAGCAGGAAGGGGGGAGCCCTCAGAGGCGACTGACTCTCTCTCAGCTGCTGGCTAGGACTCACCTTTGGACCGTGGAGGGATCCAAGGTATCTTCTCTAGTTAAGGAGGATGCGGAGTATAAACCCCGCCAAAGGGAGCGCCAGGTCGGGCAGGAACTACGCAGCCACCCACTTGGGAAGGTCTCTTCTCTTCCACACGTGGCTGCGGAAGGACTAGGCTTCCCATGCGCCTTCTAACCCTTCAAGGCCCCGCTGGCACCATTCGTCAGGGGAAGCGTTTCCCTTCCCTCTTAGCCACGCGTTGCTTTGTACAATCTGGCCAAGAGAAAAGGGAGAACAAGAAAGGTGCGGACTGTAAATAAATGGGTTGTTGAATTCGTGGAGCCTGTTTTTGCGACTAGAAATAATAAGGTTGGTTCACCTAAGAGGGAAAGGCCATGGGCGAGGAGGGAAATGGCCCAGAAGGGTCGCAGGAGGCTGCACTTGGCTCATCCTCAAGCGAATAGAAAGGGCACATAGGTCGGTTTAGATCAGGCCTGGGCAAACTTGGGTCCTCCAGGTGTCTTGGACTTCAACTTCCACCATTCCTAACAGCCTAGTTTGCCCATGCCTGGTTTAGACCTATAATGCAATTTGAACTGATATGGGTCACACTGACTATATAATGCAGCTTTAATGTGAATTGAACGCATATCGGAGAGGAGCTGTTATCACGGACCAATGCTAATCCAAATGTCTGAGGTTCGAATCCGGGGTGCGGGGTGAGCTCCCGTCTGTCAGCTCCAGCTTCTCATGAGGGGACATGAGAGAAGCCTCCCACATGATAGTAAAACATCCAGGCGTCCCCTGGGTAACGTCCTTGTAGACGGCGAATTCTCTCACACCAGAAGTGACTTGCAGTTTCTCAAGTAGCTCCTGACATACACACAAAATTATTTGGGCCCCATCTGGCATGTTTTTCATGTGCAGTGGAGGAATTGTCCTCGGTCTTTAGTGTCTCCAGCAACACTCACATGCAACTGCATTTAAATAGATTTAACAGTCATCCGATTAATTCCCTTTGAAACAACTCAGTCTGCTGCTTCATTAGGCCTGGAAGTTGCTTCAAACCCCAGCATGCTGCGATAGCGAGTGATACAGGACACCCAGCACTACCCATGGTCTTTGAGCAACTGGACCCAATCCCATATTTGTTGATTTGAATGGAAGTTTCTGTTACTTAGATCTGATCGGAATAAGCAACCTGAGTGTACCAACTTCCCTGGGGCAGGGAATGAATCCCATTGGCTGCTGTGGGAGTGACTTCCGAATGTAAAGAAATTGGCGGTCAGTTCTGTTGACTTCACTAGAAATAACAGTATTTCACAGATTTGGAAAGGATATTGTGGATCTTCTAATTCTACCCTCTAAAATATCCCACTGGAAACTTCCTGAGAGCTCACCATTCAACGATGGTTTTAAAGACCGCCAAAGGGGCCTTGAAAACCATAGTTGGAGGCCCACCACCCTTCCGAGGTAATATAGTCCACCCACACTTTTAAATGTATGGCTTCTGGGACTCAATAAGACACTATAGATCCATATTTTAAAGACCACAACACAACGGGGGGAAACATGAATGATAAAAATAGTGGGATGGATGGAAAGGAGTCCATCCCCACAAGTATTCAGTCGTCAGTATAAACAAACTGGATTGTAATCCAAGGATGGTCATTATAACTGGGAATTCATGTTGAGACTGCAACTAAGTGAAGCCCCTACAACTCTCCTGCGTCAAACAAAACTACAAGGCAAAAAGATTGATGTGTTGTCATGGACGGTTTTCCAGGCTGTATAGTTCCAGAAGCATTCTCTCCTGACGTTTCGCCCGCATCTATTGCAGGCATCCTCAGAGGTTGTGAGGTCTGTTGGAAACTAGGAAACTTGGGTTTATATATCTGTGAAATATCCAGGGTGGACGATATATAAACCCAATTTCCCTAGTTTCCAACAGACCCTTCAGCCTCTGAGGATGGCTGCCATTGATGTGGGTGAACCGTCAGAAGAGAGTGCTTCTGCCATACAGCCCGGAAAACCCCCAGCGATCCAAAAAGATTGACTTCAGAGAAAATAGGTTCAGGATAGGAAACCCGGATGTGGACTTTCTCTTTCACAAATCCAACACGGGAGAAACAACTTATCTGTGAGCATCTATGGAGATCTATCAGTCTTTAAACACAAACAGCCATATAAACGAGGAGCAAACTGAAACTATTCCTTGTTTTGAAATCTTGGGGAAAGGTCTGCTGTGTTTCCAGACCCCTTAGTGGCATCAGTGGTGTTTCTAATTGGTCATGGATATGACCTGCTTGGACTTGCTTTTCAAATCAATCATTTTTGTAGCCCTGACAGATGTGGCACCTTAAAGACCAACCGGTGTATTATATATATATTTGTAAAAGGCTGAGTTGACGTCACGGGATAAAACGAACACCAAGTTCACATATGGGCTACAGCCTTATCCTAATAAATAGGCATTGCCCATCTTGTGGATTTTGGACTTGGGTTTATTATAGTTTGAGGCTTTCCTGGACGATAGCCCTCTTCCTCAGATGGAGTGAAGTGTTATCCAGGATTTCAGGTATAGGTGTCAAAAGGCACACATGGCTGTGGCTAGAACTGGAGACGTGAGGGGGAAATGAAAGGCAGAAAGTCTTGGCAGAAGGAATAGACTTATTGACCCTGGCCAGTCACAAAAGTGCTGCTGATACAGAGGCCAGTTTCATACTACACAATTAGAGCACTAGATCCTATTCTAACTCTATTGAATTATTATTATATTTATTATATTTATTATATTTATTATATTTATTACATTTATTATTATTATTAACGAATTCTGGAATTTGAAGGAGAAGTATATAGAATTGGCAGTCTAAGGACATTGATATAGAATTATCAGCCAGGGAGCTCTGGTGCCTCTCCAAACTATAAATCCCAGGACTCCAGGGGATGGAGCTGTGATGCTCCTGGATTCATCCTTAAATTAGATTTTGAAAAGGCTTCCTGGTGGATTTGGCACGGCTTCTACCATAATAGCCAGGGGAGAAGCTTGGTAAACAAAAGGATGAGGAATGTTGAAGCTTCAGATGTTTTTGAACTGCACCTCTCATAATCTTTGATAGATGGCTAGAGAGATGCAGGTCAACTGTATGGTCCCCATGCCTAGGTTACTGTGGGCAAATCTACAAATGTAAGGGTGTCAGAAGGAACAAAGGC
Organism: Anolis sagrei; assembly: GCF_037176765.1. Lineage (NCBI taxonomy): Eukaryota > Metazoa > Chordata > Lepidosauria > Squamata > Anolidae > Anolis > Anolis sagrei. The sequence goes on from NC_090021.1 coordinate 37,247,551, forward strand.
ATGAGGATCAAGGATTCTGGGTACTCTATGGACCTCAATTGGCTCTCTTCTTTTAGAATCTCATAGCTTTCTAAATACTTTGGTCCTCAGCATTCCTTTGGTACTCTAGTTATGCTACCAGAGGATGGTGGAAACGCAAACTTTAACTGAACTATAATAATATAATAAATAATAACACACATACACACATATATAATAGTACAATATAATTATATAATATATTAATAATATAATATAATATATTAATATAATAATAATAATAATAATAATAAATATTTTATTTATAGGCTACCCCCTCTCCCCAAGGGGACTCAGAGGGGTCAAATGTGTTTCAGCCTCCATATACAATTATAGAAATATAGTGTTCGAATCCTTAGAATGATCTACTCTACTGAGACAAGGCAACAGGGCTTACATTCAATGGCTAGATCCATTAAATCAATAGGATTCACACAGGTGTAGATTAGATAAGATATATCAATTGGCAGTTTAGTTACCGTGTGAACTTCAGTTGGGTCTATGGTTTGGGTTTAGCCTATTATCCCCATATTTTAGGAGCTGGATTTACAGGCAGTTTCCCTTATTAGACAAAAGAATTATCATCCTGAGCCAGGTCAAAGAGACTGAAAGTCCACGAGAGCCACCTCTCTGACTCTAAACCTGGCTCAAGGAAACTCCGGATGGAGGATCTGTTCCATTTTAAGGCCCCTCCATACAGGCCCTATATCCCAGGATCTGATTCCAGGTGTTCTGTTTATCCCAGATTATCTGGTAGTGGAGACTCATATAATCCGGTTTAATGTAGAAAACCTGGTATCGGATCTTGGGATATAGGGCCTGGCTACCTATTTGGTGGTACCAGATGTATTCCGTGTCTGAGCAGGGAATTCCGTTCTGAAAGTGATGAGAAAGTGATGTCTTCCCATGTAAGTCCAAGTAGGAAGTCTGATAATCACAGCTGAAATCCATCTATCTGATAATCTGTGGTCGGGCAAATGTTGTCTTCCAGAAGTTGCTACAAACAGCAGCTGGAACCGACCAGCCATCAGCTGAGTGATGGAATTTGTAGTCCAAGTGGCCTGCAGGGACTCCACTTCTAAAGCCCTACAATCGGAATTGTTTCCCACTGATAGCAAAGGGGCGTGCGTGTGCGTGTGCGTGTGGGGGGTGGGGGTGGGGGGGTGTTCAACCTTCATAAAGTTTTAATATAAAACAATTAAAGCCGGACTGCTGATTGAAAAGTGGTGGTTCCAATCCGGGGAACGGAGTGAGCTCTCTTCTGTCAGCTCCAGCTCCCCATGCGGGGACATGAGAGAAGCCTCCCACAGGATGGTAAAACACAGGGAAGTTCCCTGGGCAGCTTCTCTGCATATGGCCAATTCTGTCACACCAGAAGCGACGTGCAGTTTCTCAAGTCGCACCTGACACGGAACCCCCCCCCCCCCCACCAAACTTCACTGTATTTTATAGGAGCTGAAGAGTGCTTTGTAGGATATATACAGAACACCAAAGAGTAAAACTATAGCATGCAGCCATGAAAATATAATAACAACAGCGGAATGAAGAAGACAAAGTTATAAACAAAGAAAGATTTCAGAATCCCGTCTCTTTCAGGAATTTTCAGAAGAGTGATAGTGACGACAAACAATGATGACAACTACAATGATGGTATTGGGGGGGGGGGGGAGGAAGGATGGTGAAGCCAAATGGATTCCTAGTTCAATTTTCCTTCCCTCTCATAATTCCAAGCCTTGCGAGTAAGTTAATATTTCAGTTTAGAAATACTATTTAAAACTCCAAAAGGGCAGACACACTTCCAAAGGAATAAAGACACAGCAAACACAACTGTTTGAGGTGGGAATGATTTGATTTGGAAATTCGGAGGACTGTAATAATAATAATAATAATAATAATAATAATATAGTCCTCCGAATTATTATTAATAATTTAATAATAATAATAATTCGGAGGACTATTATTATTAATATCATTAATATTAACTAGTATTATTAGTAATACAGTCCTCCGAATTATTATTATTATTAAATTATTAATAATAATTAATTATTAATAACTAATAATTATTATTATTAATTTATTTATATTCTGCCTTACCTCCCCGAAAGGACTCAGGGAGGATTCTAGCATATAAAGACACAGGCAAATATTCAATTCCTCGAAACAATTACACATAGATACAGAGATAAAGATAAAGGCTTCCCCTTGACCTCCTTAATTGTATTATTAATATTATTAACAATAATATTATAATCTTATTGATATTATTATTATTATTATTATTAATAATAATAATATAATCCCACTTTCCTTTCTTAGTCGAGATTTAACGTGGCTCACGAAACTTAAAAGCAATGCAATTTCAAAACCCACAACATATAAATACGAGAACCGAATTAAACCTAGAATTGCTAAACCAGTTCAAATCGCATTGAGAGATTCGTCTTCGAGGGGCTCATGCTGCCTTCGGTGCCACGGTTTCGGATGTGTGAAGAAAGAAAAGAGAATGCGGACTAAAAACGATCCCTATTAAAGCCCCATTTTTAGAGAGGTCAGAATAAATGGGATTTTGTGAAAGGGAGGGGTGGGAGTTGCAGCACACTCGAGGGCGCCCGGTTGGCGAAGTCTCCTCAAGGAAACATGTTTGGGTTGGACCTGGAGGTTTTCAGGTCGAAATAGCAAACAAGCGAAGCATCCCAGCAGCCTCACTCCGAATGAAGCCCTTCTCTCCAAAGCCGAGGCGAGGAATTGGAGTCTTCAGCGTCAACAAACTCCCGGTGGGACTCTCTTCCTGGGTTGCTATTATTTCGGGTGGGCCTGGAATTAATATTTCCGGGGAACGCCTCGTTTTAATGGCCCTCCGGTGGAAAATAACCACCTCCTTATTGAAGTCAAGGGGAGTTACTGCCTGGCACGTGCGAGCTATTTCCCCCTACACATCTGACTCTATATCAGGCATAAGCAAACTTGAGCCCTCCGGGTGTTTTGGACTTCAACTCCCATCATTCCTAACAGCCTCAGGCCCCTTCCTTTCCCCCCTCAGCCGCTTAAGCGTTAGGAATGGTGGGAGTTGAAGTCCAAAACACCTAGAGGGAGGGCCCAAGTTTGCCCATGCCTGGTGTAAATGCACCCTTTGTGTGGAAAGTCACCCTTGTTAGGGTCCTTCGGACTCATGAGCTCGACAACTACACATCCCCCGAGTGTTTTGTCTTGACTAGGTCGGGCTTTTCGTGTCCTGCCGAAAATAGGCCTCCTGTGAATCCGCTCCTCCAGATGAAACGGGTCCAAAGATCCCAATCTGAGCCGGGGCGCCTGTCTCGTGCAGTTTCCCCATTTGTCAGTCACGAAGCAAAAGCTCCAAGGAGAGTTGGACTCCATCCAGGGCCTTTCCAAAAGGGTTTCAGGAACTCCGTCTTAAACAGAGGAGAACAGGCGGGTGTGCTTTTCAAAGTTCAGTCCCAGTTCTTAAAGATACTCAAGGAAGCTCTGAAGGCTCCAGAGCTAACTCTTTCTGGGACATGTGTTTGGGAAGGACAGGGTTTGAGAAAAAATCATGAGCCAACATGAGCGAAAGAGTCCCAGCACATATAGTCACCTTTGCAATGCCAAAAATACAGCTTAATGGTTGTAACATTAGGAAACTGTTGACCATTTCCGCTACCTTGGCAGCCACCTCTCCACAAAAGTCAACATTGACACTGAAATGCAGCACTGCCTGAGCTCTGCGAGTGCAGTATTTTTCTGAATGAAGCAGAGAGTGTTTGAGGACCAGGACATCCATAGAGATACCGAAATGCTTGTTTATAAAGCTATTGTCCACCCAACCCTGTTATAAGCCTTCGATGTGGAAACATGGACCGTCTACCGATGTCACACTCTTGGGAAGACAGGCGGATAAATGTCACCATGCTGGAAGAAGCAAAGACCACCAGCACTGAAGCCATGATCCTACGCCATCAACTCTGCTGGACTGCCCGATCAAGTCTCCAAAAGCAGTTACTACAATAAAGGAGATTCCATCTGAACATGAGGAAGAACTTCATGACTGTGAGAGCTGTTCAGCAGTGGAACTCTCTGCCCCGGAGTGTGGTGGAGGCTCCTTCTTTGGAAGCTTTTAAACAGAGGCTGGATGACCATCTGTCGGGGTGCTCTGAATGCAATTTTCCTGCTTCTTGGCAAGAGGTTGGACTGGATGGCCCATGAGGTGTCTTCCAATGCTATGATTCTATGATTCTACTATACTCCCAATGCAAGAACCGGAAACATATGTTGGTGGACAGGAAAAGAGATTTAAAGATGGGCTTAAAACCAACCTTAAAAACCAACCATAGACACTGGGAACTGGGAAGCCCTGGCCCTTGAGCACTCTAACTGGAGTTCAGCTGTGACCAGCAGTGCTGCAGAATTCCAAGCCTGCCCTGACCTGACCGCCTTCCACTTGGAAATCAATGTCTAGAGATCGCCTAAGTAAGTAAGCAAGCTAGGACTTTCAAGGGCGCTGTGGGGTTTCCTCTCGAGAAAGGCGTCCTCCTCATTGATGTTGCCTTGGAAGCTCTCCCCTTCGACTTCAACGGGGTTTGGGGTTTGCTCCCGAGCCTAAAACCCCAAATCTGAGACGATACGGCTCAAATAGGACGAAAACGACCCTAGGTTTTTTTTCCCTATTTTGGGAACTCCTTTATAGGCTGCTTTCTTAGGCTACCATCCCACTGAAGGATGTGGCTGGGTGTCCAAAGGGCGTGTACATTTTTGGGGGGAAAATACCCCAAGTTATAAACTGTTAAGGGTGTGTACCATTTGGAGGCACCATATCTATAGTCTCTATCGTTGTATGCATATGGTATCCCAAAAACGTAATTCCGGAAGTATTTTTTTGCATTTTCTCCCAAAGATATTGACACCCCTTAAACCGGATTAAAGACTCCAAGGGTTGCAAAATTCCTCGAGAAAATTGCGGGAGCAGGACTTGGCTGTGTAGGGAGGACACTTCGAAGTCCCTGCATGACTGTTGTAATGATTACATCATTATTATAGTATTTATTCTACTACACTATGAATGTCGTGATAATATTTAGCCTTGCAAAAATCACCATAGTTCCTCTCAGCTGTTCAAGGGTGTATGCATTTTGGGGGGTGCCTTCTGTGTATGTACAGTGTGTGTGTGTGATAGAGAGATACATACACGAAGTCGACAGGCGACTTGAAAGCATACACACACATATATATGAACACATACACGATTTAGCTTTTTAATGGTTTTTAATAGTTTTCGCTGTTTATTTTTAATGTTTAATTCTGTTTTAATGGTTGTATATTTCTTAGGTTTTAAATTATATATTGCATTTTTATTGTTAGCCACTTTGGATCTCTTTTTTAAGAAAGAGAAAGCAGGATAGAGATAATATACATAAACACGCACACACTATATATAGAGAGAGTGTGTGCTGCACAGTTTGTGTTATACACACACATATAAGGTAAAGGTAAAGTTTTTAGGAAATCCCTCGTTGTTGTTCGAGTAGGATAATCCTCCAGGGTGGGTCCGTAGGTGACTATGGAGCCCTATTCTTGATCTGCATCGTCTCCTGCAGCTTCATATTCTGCAGCACTGCTGGTCACAGCTGACCTCCAGTTGGAGCGCTCACGGGCTAGGGCTTCCCAGTTCTCAGTGTCTATGCCAGAGATTTTAAGGCTGGCTTTAAGTAAAGGTTTACCTTTACTCACACTCTCTCTGTAGAAAACACACACAGATTATACATCACCGGGATCCTAAAGTCGGCTAAATCGGGACTAAGCCCTTTGAATCGCGTGTTTGGAGTCTTTCTCAGAAAATATGCAGTTTCTAGTTAGTTGCGTTTTAATGGAGCGTAACTTCTGCGTACCGGAGGAGAACTTCTCCATGGACTTTGAAGTTACTCTCAAGGAAAAGCTTTGAATCTCGTTTAGGAGAAAAAAGTGGGGTATCAACAACAACAACATTTTGGAAAATGGTATTCATAACATTTTGGAAAAACACCTTTTGGAGATCATACCTTTTTAAGAAAAGCATGACCTTTCAGAGAAGAGTCAAATACTCTTTAGAGTGGAATCTTATCTTGTGGTATATCACCAGATATAATTATGCAGGACAATGGTTTTGCTTGTTAGACTTAATAACCTGTTATCTCTGAGATTTGGCCTATATATGCGTGCACTGGCCAAATCTCAGAGATATATATATGCTCTCCCATAAAACAATTTGTTTTGTATCATGTACTCAAGGGACAAAAATGAAGTCGACTTGGATAAAAAAACATATTTATTAATTTACAATATTTATATCCCACCCTTCTTATCCCAAAGGGGACTCCCAACTACCTTACAAAAGGCAACAATTTGAAGCCATATCAACAACGGTATAAAATAAACATATACATTAAAACGTAAATTTAAAAGCCATATAGAAATTGACACACATTTTTAAAACCAAGCAATCCGAGATCATAGTCAAAAGGCTGTTCTAGTTGTCATTGCACATATTTGGTTTACTCAAAACCTTCATGCGTTCAGCATACACAGGTACAAAACTTCTCAGTCCAGTTTCAGATATGTTTGAGATAATTCTCTGTGCCATCCAGCCAGGGCATCTCTCTTATAGCAAAACACCTATCAACAGGTCACATAGTCAAAAGGAGGGAGGGAGAGAAAGAGCATGTGGTCTGCAGCCCCTTTTGCAGCTTCTCAGGAATCATAGAGTAAAGGATTCTGCATACCAGAACATACATACAGGAAACAGTAAGTAACAGGATCCAAATAAACATTACTAGAGAATGCTTGAAGAAGGTTGTCTTTTCCAACACAACAGCAATAGATGTTTTGTAAGGGGCGTCAAACTCAGTTTCATGGAGGGCCACATCAGCATTATGCTTACTTTCAAAGGGCACTTTTGTTCATAGATACAGAGGGCCAACTACACACACACAAACACACAGTGGTGGGTGCTCCTTAGTTTTTATCTGATTTAAGCCCCCGCCCAACCCGGATATTATTGAACAAATTGCAATCCAGCAGCACTTGTAGTTCTCAGGTTGGTGAAAGGTTAAAGGACATATTAAAGCTGGACATCATGTATCTAAATTCAAACCCCACTATCCTGATTAAACAGAACAAACCTCAGCCTTCCAGATGTTACTGTATCAAAACTCTCATTAGCTCTAGTTATGTCTAATGATAAGGATTCCAGGAGTTATAGTCCATCATCTGAAGGGCCACATAAAAGGACATCATAGGATGGAAAGGGTCTTGCATTGGACCCATGTGCCCTACAGGCAACAGACCTCTTGGAAGCTGAGCAGGGTTGGCGCTGGTTAATACTTGGATGGGGGACTAAGTGCTTGTAAGCAGCTTTCTGAGAAAGGAGCTGACAAAACCACCTCTGAGTACTCCTTGCTTTGTTTTGTGTCTGATATTATATGTTGTGTTTAAATCGAATCCTATTTTGCCAAGTTATTATTTGGTTTTATATGCTGTGTAGTTCAATTTTCGTTACTATGTATGTATTAATTGTTATGTTCAGGAATTGAATGTTTGCCTTTTCTGTGACTGGAACTCTGGGGAGATATAGCAGAATATAAATACATTATTATTATTATTATTATTATTATTATTATTATTATATAACGCTAGCTTGAAATTTCTCCAGCATAGCTGACTACTAGGGGCATTTTGGGAGCTCTGGTCCAATTAGCATTAGATGGCCTGACAGTTTTTAGGTGTGGCTAAAAAAAAAAAAATCAGGAACAGCTAATCACCTCTCAGCAAAGGATTCCCCCAGGCAGTAACAAGCCACCCCTAAAAACTATCAGGCCATCAAATGCTAATCAAGATGACCAATTGAAACATTCACACCTAGCTGCAATAGACAAGAGTTCTTTCTCGCACCCTGGACTTTTCACAGATATATAAACCTAATTTTCCTAGTTTCCAACAGACCTCACAACTTCTGAGGATGCCTGTCATAAATGCAGGTCATGTCAGGGCAACCAGTCAATTGTATTACATTTCTAAGTATAGTATAGTTTTCTAAGATCTACAGAGCCACTCGCTGGAACACCTCAGCAAGCAAGAGTCCAAAAGTGGCAGGCTCAAACCCAGAGCCTCAACCAGTGGCTGATACCAAATGAGAGACTCCCCCCTGGGCACACAGAAGACTGGGCGACTTGGAAGGTGCTGAACAGACTGCGCTCTGGCACCACGAGATGCAGAGCCAACCTCAAGAAATGGGACCACAAAGTGGAATCCACGACATGCGAGTGTGGAGAAGAGCAAACCACTGACCACCTGCTGCAATGCACCCTGAGCCCTGCCACATGCACAATGGAGGACCTTCTTGCAGCAACACCAGAGGCACTCTAAGTGGCCAGCTACTGGTCAAAGGATATTTAATCAACTACCAAACTCGCAAATTTTGTATTTTGTCTGTTTGTTTGTTTTGTTCTGTTAGAAATATAAATGCAGGTGAAACGTCAGGAGAGAATGCTTCTAGAACATGGCCATACAGCCCGAAAAACCTACAACAACCCAGTAATTCTGGCCATGAAATCCTTGACAATGCAGTAAAAATGTTGCTATCCTTACACATTCCAGTAGGTAGGCCTGGTGAAGTTTTGGAAGTTTCATGGATTGTTTACATTAAGCAGAGCTCTGTGGTGGGACTGTTTGGACTACAACTGAATCTCAGAGTTAATGTGAGGTAAGACCAATCATATATTAACTTTTTTAAGCACTCTCTAAAATGTCAAATTGAGATTTAAAAATAACTCCAAACATTCACTGGGCCAAAGAAATGCCAATTCTTGTGCATGCCTAGAGAGCACAGGGGGACAGAGTGGGCAAAATGCAGTCTCAGAGGGAAGAATGGTCTTGAGGGATGCACTCCACCTTTCCATGCTCTTGCAGCTCTTTTGTGGCTATCAACAAACACAGAAAGTGCTAGTTCCCGTAAACACCAGTCCCAAGGGCCAAGGAGAGAGAGGCCTCCTTTGGTTTGGGATTCCTTCTCAGGCCCAGCAGATGAAATGAGAGGAGAGGAAGGCAAGCCATTAAAGTATGTTATGATTATTGATGATGGTTCGTTGGGAGGTCCCGGCTGAGGAGGGTAGGATTCCGGCTCCAGATCTCACCCAGGCTGTGATATAGGCCAGCTGGTTGAAACCAGAGATCTGTTAATGGGTTTAGCCTTTGCTAATTGGTGTCTTAGGAGGAGAAGCCTAAGAGGAAAGGAAAGCCATTTCCAAGACTCTTTTTGGGTGGGGGAAGTTGGAGAGTAAGAGCCCAATCCACCAAACAGTCATGCCAGGAAAAGGCAACCAATGCTTCTTTAAGAATGAGGGAAGATGTCAGGAACAGTTGGGTTATATCTTTTTTAAACAAGGACCTTTTCCATACTAATAGTATGCAACCAGAAACCATAACAATACTAAGCAGACCCTAATTTAAATGCCTGCTAACCTTCTCTCATTCACTCTTAAGATTGTGACTAAATGCAGATCTTCAGCATCAGCTACCCCCCCCCCCGCCCCGCCCCTTCAGCTCATTTTACCATTTAGCTTGATGAAGAGTTCTGGAGAACTTTGCAGTTTGCATACTATTGGAATTTTAAAGAATTAGTCACAGTTTTATCCCATCTTTCCTCCAAGAAACCTCATCACATAAATTAGATATGACCTGAATCTTAGGAAGATCTTTAATGTGCTGTCTTGAGTGAGGGGGAGCCTCCTTTTCTGGAGGTTTTAAAACAGAGGCTGGATGACCATCTGTTGGGAATTCTTCATTTATACGTATGTTCCTTCATGACAAGGAATTGGACTGAATGGCCCTTGGAATTTCTTCCAACTCTATGGTGCTATGGAAAAAGCAAATAGGATTTTTCCTTTTTCTCATAATAGGAAACACCTAGTGAAAGTGAATAGTGAGAGTCAGAACAGACAAAAAGAAGCAATTCTATACACAGCATATATTACACTGTTGCAATTCTTTGCTACTAAGTATAGAAATTGCTGCCAGCCTAGATTGCTTGAAAAGGTGCAAAATGCATATTCATGGAGGACAAGGTTTCTAATAGTTGGGCATGTTATTGCAGTATTACATTTATTTGAGTCCTGCTTTCTCTCTGAATTGTGTCCCAAAGTGGTTCACAACCTTAAAAACAATATACTGTCAAAAGGTGTAGCAATGGTAGGGTATACACCATATATACTTGACGATAAGCTGAGTTTTTCAGCCCTTTTTAAGGCTGAAAAAGTTCCCTTCAGCTTATACTTGAGTTATTTATTATTTTACTCTATTATTATTATTACATTTATTATTTTACATTATTATTATTATTATTATTATTACATTTATATTTTAGTAAAGGTAAAGGTTTTCCCCTGACATTAAGTCCAGTCATGTCTGACTCTGGGGGTTGATGCTCATCTCCATTTCTAAGCTGAAGAGCCAGCGTTGTTCGTAGACACCTCTAAGGTCATGTGGCTGGCATGATTGCGTGGAACGCCCGTTGCCTTCCTGCTGGGGTGGTACCTATTAATCTACTCAGATTTGCATGCTTTCGAACTGCTAGGTTGGCAGAAGCTGGAGCTAACAGCTGTAGCTCACACTGCTCCCTGGATTTGAACCTGTGACCTTTCAGTAGGCAAGTTCAGCAGCTCAGCAGTTTAACTTACTTTCCCACCAGGTGACTTTATTATTATTGTTATTAGTTCATTTATTATTTTACTCTATTATTATTATTATTATTACATTTTAATTATTTTACTCTATTATTATTAATAATAATACATTTATTAGTTTACTCTATTTATTATTATTGGAAGGATATGTAAGCACATTTACAATGAAGAATGTTAGAATAATGGTTTAGTCAGAATTGGAGAGTATTATCTTTAATTACAGTTTTATGTAAATATTGAAAAACATTGAACCTACTTATGTCTCAAATAATGTAATTTTATTGGTATCTATTTTTGTTTTGAAATTTATCAGTAGCTGATGCATTTCCCACAGTCAGCTTATACTTGAGTCAATAAGTTTTTCCAGTTTTTTTTGGTAAAATTAGGTGACTCAGCTTATATTTGGGTGGGCTTAATACTCAAGTATATACACTATATCCTCAAACATTATTTTGCTGTGAAGATGTTATTGTATTGACATCCTGCACGTTGGTTCTCTATACTGATTGACCATGGAGTGAACAAAATGTTGGGCTATATTTGTTTTTGGTCTGATTCAGTAGAGTTCTTACATTCCTATCTCCATAACTCTTCTTATGTGTTTTGTCAAATGTTAAAATGGACAATCAAACTCTGCTCCCTGCTGCTCCCTCTTCCTTGCAGGCACAATGCATAAGAAGCAAAGAAAAGTGTATAGGGAGCAATAACACCCAAGGCCTCCCCTATTTATTTATGGTGATGAGAAATCCATCGACCCATGCGTCTTCATTTTCAGGTCAGGCTAGATAATGTGAGGTTTGGGGAATTGAGCAAAGTTATCAGGCTTCAACAGTATCAGAAAGCAGTCATCTCCTGTAAGAGTAATTAGTAGAATGTCCTCCAGATGGTCCAAGTAGCTTGCAGGCTTGTGCCCTGGGAAATGGACTAGCCCTTGTGTTTATTAAAAAATGAAGGAAAAAGAGACTGGGTGTTTATGGCTTGCTGGTGACTTCCCTCTTCCACCCATAAACTGGGAAATCGGCAAGGGATAAGGAAAGCCATTTTTGGAAAGACCACTATCTTAAAGGCCATGGGGTTGTTTGAGGTTCTTCTGCTACTGCTGATGCTAAAAGACAAAATGAGCTGCCGAGATCCAGAGCCAGAAAAAAGCACCTTAAAGATAAACAAATGCATTATGAATTTAAGCATTTGCAACAGGAATCCACTTCATCACATGTGTAAAATATTATGCTTACATGGGAGCTGTATATACACAGAAGTTTAGGAGAGAAGGGAGAGGAAACAGTGAGGTCAGATTAAAATCTATTTGAAAACTACCTTGGTAACTGTAATCTTATGAAATGGAAAAACCAAATTGAGTTAGAAGTTAGAGAATACATTTAGTTCAGGGTTAGAGATCCTTGTTCCCCAATATTTTGGTTCACAACTCCCATCATCCCTTATTGGCCATACCAGCTCAGGCTTATGAGACCTAAATTCCAAAATGTTTGATGGGTCCAATGGTCCCCCACTTCTAAGTAGCTGTATTAGCCCATTTATCTTTAAAAAACAAAATAAAAGGAAGATGTCCAACATAGCAACAACATAGTACACTTTAATTTTGGGAGAAAATATAGGGGTGGGGGCCTTAATGAAATTAACAGACTTCACATCCCATCTGAAGCTATCTGCTGTTGATAAAATACATCATTGAAGAAAATTCTTTTGAGCTAGTTTGTCAAAATGGAAGAATTATATATATATATATTCTAATGGCTATTATCCTTTTACTTTGCATAGGAACCCATTTGATAATTGCTTTCTAGGAATTTGATCATTGTTTGTACATTAGAGTCTCGCTTATCTGACATAATTGAAAGGGAAATGCTGGAGGAAAAGGGGGACATCAGATAAGAGTGTTGGATAAGACAGAATGTCGGATAAGTGAAGGTCAGATAAGCGAGACTCTACTGTATGATCTTCATAAAGCAAAGAAGTCACTATCAGCAGCTAGTTCTACTTTTGTCCCCACAGGTTTTCCAGAAAGAACCCAGGTTGTTTTACAGATACAGTTAGATTGTAGCTCCCAGCACCCTTCACCATGGGCTATAAATGCTGGGCCTGCTGAGAGTTACATTCCTACAACACCTGGTTGGCAACTGCTTTCCTACTCTCCTAGTACCATCCCTGATCTCCTCCTTTGTCATTCAGCTCAAGGAAAAAGATTTCTATCCCCATCTCTTGATTATCCCCACTGTGACCTTTAAGAACACACTCATTCTGGGATCATATGTCTTTGGGATCCAATTGTTCCAGGTATTAGCCAACTTTTGGATATTAAAGAGGTTGGGAAGTTCAGAGTACATTAATTCCAGAAGTTCTTGATGCACAGCAAGCTTCTCTGATTTGCAGGAAACACAGCTAGTGATAATTACAATCCACTCCAGCTAGCTACTGTACATAAGCACAGCATAATAACAGGGGCTGAGGAGTGTTGGTCCTTGTGTTGAGGTGAAGGATAGTTGTGTTCTCCATCTTACAGATTTCCAAAACAGTTCCTAAAGATGTTGGTTGCAGGGTATGGTCATGAAGAGGGAGTTTCAGAGGATGAACAGTAGTAAATCAGGGGACTTTGGGCACTGCTGAGAGAGAAAGGGAATATCAGCCTTCATGACATCTGAGAAAAGCTTATACAGGAGTAAGGGAAACTTAAGTGTGTCTCTGTCGCTAAAAGGGCCCTCTTTCGTAATTTGAGTGCTGCACCAAAAATTAAGCTTTATTGACACAAGCTCTACAACATTGTAACAGAGGACAACATTTTTCTTAAGGTAGAGCCAGCATTTCTCTCAGCATATCCCACTCTCTCCATTAATCCCAGGAAGGATCAGTTACATGTTGACTTCCTTGTTATTGAAATCAGGCCCATTCTGCTGTCTCCTCATCCCTTTCTCACATCTCTTTTGGGATTACAGTTCTTTTTTCCAAATAGTTCTGACTTGTCTGCCACACATGTCACTGGTATCCAGTAGCTCCAATTTGCACAATACAGAATGCTTCTCTGCCTGATGTGGGTACAGCAATTCCTCATACTGTACTATGGGCCGGAACCATATTTTTGTCCATTGAACATAACTGTTTCTTTCTTCCCTGGAGTTTTGTCATGGTTGTTGTTTTGTTGTTATTTGGCCAGTTGCTTCTGACTTTTCATGACCTCATGGATCAACCCACGCCAAAGCTCCCTGTTGCCAGTCGCCACCTCCAGCTCCTTCTAAGTCAAACCAGTCACTTCAAGGATATCATTCATCCATCTTGCCCTTGGTCGGCCCCTCTTCCTTTTTCTTGTCCTTGCCCTTGCCCTTGGTCGGCCCCATCTTGCCCTTGGTCGGCCCCTCTTCCTTTTTCCTTCCATTTTCCCCAGCATCATTATCTCCTCCAAGCTTTCTTGTCTTCTCATGATGTGGCCAAAGTATTTCATTTTTGCCTCTAATATCCCTCCCTCCAGTGAGCAGTCAGGCTTTATTACCTGGAGGATGGACTGGTTTGATCTTCTTGTGGTCCAAGGCACTCTCAGATTTTTCCTCCAGCACCACAGTTCAAAAGTGTCTATCTTCCTTCGGTCAACCTTCCTTATGGTCCAGCTCTCACATCCATAGGTTACTATGGGGAATACAATTGCTTTAACTATGCGGATCTTTGTTGAAAGTGTGATGTTTCTATTCGTAACTATTTTATCAAGACTGGTCATTGCTCTCCTCCCAAGAAGTAAATGTCTTCTGCAATCTGGATCTTTGTGCCTAGAAATACAAAATCTGTCACTGCCTCCATGTTTTCTCCCTCTATTTATCAATCAGTCTGGTTGCAACAATCTTGGTTTTTTTTTAATGTTTAGCTGCAACCCAGCGTTTGCACTTTCTTCTTTCACCTTGGTTAGAAGGCATCTCAGTTCCTCCTTGCTTTCAGCCATCAAAGTGGTATCATCTGCATATCTAAGGTTGTTAATGTTTCTTCTAGCAACTGGATTAGTCAAGCCCTGCACATCACATGATGTGATCTGCATACAAGTTGAATAGGTAGGTAGATTCTAGGTAGACTCTAGATATAGGTAGACACAATTGAAAATAGGTAGACCTAGGAACATTTACACCCCATTTGGGTTTTGGCTTGGCTTGAGGTCTCAAGACTGGCATAGTTCTTCTGTCTCTTTTGCTTGCAGAGGTTCATCATTGGTACAAAGGAAGAGCTCCAAGTACTTTGTGAATTAGGATTAGAACCTCTATTAATGCTTGAGTCCCAGGTAAACTTACATGCAGGAAAGAGAAATGTAACTTCATGAGACAACATATCTATAAGAAAAAATGGTAGCAAGGACTATATGTGTTTGGATGATGGATGAATAGACAGATAGGATAAGTGCTTAAATATCCTAAAATTAGGAGTCCTCAAACTTTTAACTGGCTAATGTTAAATGTTTGAGGGGATGTGTGGCTCGAGAACAGTACATGTGAAAAAGATCTTGGGGTCCTCATGGACAACAAGTTAAACGTAAGCCAACAATGTGATACGGTGGCAAAAAAAGCCAATGGGATTTTGGCCTGCATCAATAGGAGTATAGTGTCTAGATCCAGGGAAGTCATGCTACCCCTCTATTCTGCCTTGGTTAGACCACACCTGGAATACTGTGTCCAATTCTGGGCACCACAACTGAAGAGAGATATTGACAAGCTGGAATGTGTCCAAAGGAGGGCGACTAAAATGATCAAGGGTTTGGAGAACAAGCCCTAGGAGGAGCGGCTTAAAGAGCTGGGCATGTCTAGCCTGAAGAAGAGAAGGCTGAGAGGAGACATGATAGCCATGTATAAATATGTGAGAGGAAGTCATAGGGAGGAGGGAGCAAAGTTGTTTTCTGCTGCCCTGGAGACTAGTACAAGGAACAATGGCTTCAAACTACAAGGAAGGAGATTCCATCTGAAGGTTAGGAAGAATTTCCTGACTGTGAGAGCTGTTCAGCAGTGGAACTTTTTGCCCCGGAGTGTGGTGGAGGCTCCTTCTTTGGAGGCTTTTAAACAGAGGCTGGATGGCCATCTGTAGGGGGTGCTTTGAATGCAATTTTCCTGCTTCTTGGCAGGGGGTTGGACTGGATGTCCCATGAGGTCTCTTCCAATTCTATGATTCTATGTATTGTGGAAGGCTTTCATGGCCGGAATCCCTAGGTTGTTGTAGGTTTTTTTGGGCTGTATGGCCATGTTCTAGAAGCATTCTCTCCTGACGTTTCTCCTGCATCTATAGCAGGCATTCTCAGAGGTTGTGAGGTCTGGCTGTTAGGAATTGTGAGAGTTGAAGTTCAAAACACCAGGAGGGCTGAAGTTTGTCCATGCCTGGTCTTGATGGGAGGGAGCTTAGCCCTTTGATCACAGATGCACATGTTTCCTGCTCTGGATCCTCTCTTCTGAAGTGGCAGCAGGGTCCACTCGAGACGACCCCTCCTTCGTGGGGCTCTCCCACTGGATTGCCTCCAGAGTAGCTGAGGGGCAAACGTTGCCCCTCCACTGGGCTGCCCTTGGTCTCCCGCCCCCGCGTCGCCTCTCCTTCCATTGAGAGCTGGTGATGACTTTAAAAGCGGGCGATGATCTAAGCCTTAATGCTAATAGTATGCATCATTTGGACAGGATAACGATGCCACCTCTTTGCAGAAGCCATTGGCGGCGGCGCGGAGTCATCAGGGCCGTGATGGATGGGCCCCAGCAGCGCCTCCCGGCCGCCTCAGCCCCAGGGATTTATAGCCTGTGTATCTTTGCTGGCTCCAGCCCGGGGAGAGGTAGTGGGTGGAGTGGAGGGGTCTTTCCAAGGCCGACCAGCCCCAACCCTTCCTGGCCCGGCTCGCCATGGATGGTGGGGCGCTCGGCCTCACCCCCAACCCATCCGGCAACTATTTAGCTGCATTGAACTGCATAATATCAGTCAACATTGACCATATAATGCAGTTTCATTTATATGGCATCAGCATCACTAAACCATCATCATACTAGAGAATGAATCCACTTTGAATCCGGGTTCTGCTTCCTGCAGAATTCTGGGGTTTGTAGTTTAGTGAGGCTGTTAAAGGCTCCTCCCTAAACCCCAGAACTCTGCAGGAGGCAGAAACCGGATTTAAAGTGGATTCATTCTCTAGTGTGATGAGGTCATAGAAGGGGCTTTTATGTCACTATTCCACTCCCCTCCTTCCCATTTTCTAATTAAGAGGGACAAACCCTTCCCAGATGTAGAGGGTGTGGGTGCCACCACAATTCTGCTGATAGGAATCAGGAGCTGTTAGGCTCAAAAAATAACCCTCACTTGGGGTGATTCCACAAAACTATATCAGAGAGCCAGAAGCACTGTTCATAACCAGCAGAAGCTTATGTGTAAAGAGCAAGGATTAGTCTCCATTTAACAGGATGGAACAGGACTGCAGAAGCTCTGCTTCAAAGGTAAAAATGATGTTGCATCTCTTTGGCAAATGTGAATCTCCACAAATATGCAGAGACCACCTTTTGAAAACCACTAGTCAACAAAAGCATGTCTTTGTTAGAAGTCAATTCTGAGCAAGTGATATTCATAAGCATTCATGTAATGGCACACAGGTAACTCAGCTGTTAAACTGAAAAACCATGTCTTTAAACTGTCAAGGATAAAGACATGCCACCACAAAATATATATTAGGTTAGCATATTTATTTATTTATTTATTTACAGCATTTTATCCCGCTCTTCTCAACCCTGAGGGGGAACTCAGAGCAGCTAACAATGGCAACGATTTGATGCCGCAATAATTACAATTATAAACACAAAATAAAATTATACAATACAATACATCAAAACAACATTAGTTATCCAATCATAAAGGCATTTCCATTATAACAACCATCTGGTCCAATTCACTGTTCAGGTGCCGTTATATCCATTAGCCAAAAGCCTGGTTCCACAACCACGTCTACAGTTTTCTTCTGAAAGAAAGGAGGGAGTACGCCGATCTAATTTCGCTGGGGAGTGAATTCCATAGGCCACCACCAAGAAGCCCCTGTCACTTGTCCCCACCAGCCGCGTTTGTGAAACTGGTGGGACCGAGAGCAGGGCCTCCCTGGCAGATCTTAGACTATGAGGCAGAACGTAGAGGGAGATATGTTAGGACAAGTAAGCTGGGCCGGCGGAATCATATAGGGCTTTATAGGCCAAGACCAGCATTTTTAATTGTGCTCGGAAATGGACCGGCAGCCAGTGGAGTTGACGTAACAGGGGTAGTATGCTTCCTGTACGATGCTCCAGTGAGCAATCTGGCTGCCGCCCATTGGACTAGTTGAAGTTTCTGAACAGTCTTCAAAAGCAATCCCAAGTAGAGTGCATTGCAGTAATTTATTCGGGATGTAACCAGAGCATAGAGGATGGTTGTTTCTTTGAAGCTGAATTTGCAGTTGTAATTGCCCAAAAGATATACACTCCTTTGAAAACCTCTTGTTTAAAATATGTATTCAAGAGACAACAACAAAGTAGTCGTCTTTAAAAATAACATATCTTGTTTACTAAGAAACTTCTTGTATATATTTATCATACTAGTCCATAGTCCAATGAAATAATAAGCCCTTCCAAAATGCTCCATCAAAAGTGAACCACAAAACTCCTCTGTAGTCAAGGAATTATCAGCCAAAGGTGTACTAAATAATCAAGCACGAAGAAATATTGAGATTGTTGTCCTCCTAGGAATAATAAAGCCAGCCTGTTATTTGTACTAAACTTGAGAATAAGCTACTCTGAACAGATGGGGATTTCTAAGCATACGTTATACTCCTAAGAAATCTCCACAGATGTTTCTATGATAATGGATGCGGAAAGTAATTCCCTCTCCACTCCAGGAAGTAGGAAAATGAATAAAAATGTGCCTGCCAAAGTTGAGCCCTCCTCTCGCCTTACAAAGTGTGGAGGTCCCTGAGTAAGGCTGCAATCCTTTGCATATTCCTCTTGGTTTTAAGGGCAGAGTATTTGCACATGCTCAGAGTACACGTCGCAATCTCTAGGTCAGGCATTCTCAAACTGCGGCCCTCCAGCTGTTTGGGCCTTCAACTCCCAGAATCCCTGACAATTGAACAAGCTCGTTAGGGAGTTGGAGGCCCAAACAGTTGGAGGGCTGCAGTTTGAGGATGCCTGCTCTAGGCCCTCCCACATGACAGTTGACCATAGACCCACCATGAGGACCTAGAGATTCCTAGAGGCAGGCCCGTAGCCAGGATTTTGTTTCGGGAGGGGCTAATTTTTTTCCAGGGGGGGTTTGGGGGGGGGCTGAGTTTCGGGGGGGGGGGCTGAGTCTGAGTGAAAGAGGGTCTACCCTAGCAAACCTTTTGTATCATTACCCTAGTACCCCCATGCATATGGGATATATTGAGTATGGTGATCAGATCATGATATGAATAAACGTAACAGATTAAATAATGCACCAGTAAGGCCTTTTTGCGAACCACCATGAGAATTTGGGGGGGGGGGGGGGGGCTGAAGCCCCCCAAGCTCCCCCCCGGCTACATGCCTGCCTAGAGGGTACATTTTAATAAAATCTACAAACAATCAAATATACAGAAATTAAATCTACAAATATGGAAGTCCAATTGTACTTTACTTCCCAAATGTAAAACCAGTACATACAATATTATGAAGCAGTCTCTTGCTGGAAGATGGAAAAAGTGACTTATTTTTCCAGTTTTTGATAACCTTCATGGTTACGTTTAATTATTTTGTGAAGCTAGTGACATATGTCGTGGCAGTGCATTTCACAGAACGACTATTCCTTGTCTGAAATAGTAATTGCCTTTGTACTGAACTCATGATCTAGCATGGAGTTAGGTCTTTGGACTACAATTCCCAGAATGCCTATCTTAACTATTTCCATGCTCTGAACAATATTTAGAGTTCCTTTATGTTATCTCACTATACCTCTGTCATTTCAGTTATAAACTTCAAGGTCTATTTTTCGACATAAATTTCCATCCCACACACATTAAAAAGCCCTCAACCCTTTCCCATTTTGTTGCTGGAAAAACTCTTTAATAAATCTTTGATTACTTCAGCTGAAGGGAAAATATTGATCTTATTGTCGTGCTTTATGTTTAAGCAGCTGATTTTAAATCTATCTAGTAGGCTTGGATGATCCACAAAAAAAAAAAAAAGGTTCAAAACTCATTTTGGATGTAGGGGGTGCTGGTGGTTTGATTCTAACGCCAATTCCGATTTTCACAGGAAATTTCTTCCTGCTCTGGTTTAAAACTGGCTTCTCTGGCTTTAAAACTGGTTTTTCTGGCTTGAGCCACAGCCAGGGACCAGAAGTGGGGAAAAGCTGAATAATTTCCGACTCATTTCCTGAGTCGTAACAAAAATTGCAGAAAAAGCGTTGGAAGGGCAAAGGGACTTCTGGTTTTTTTTTAAAAAAAGCTTCGATATCACTTCGAAAAGGTAATTTTAATGAAATTATTACGAGCTATGAGTTATCCGAGCGACTCTATCCATGCCTACTATCTAGCATTTCCATATTCAAAGTAAAAGGAAATGTTTGGATTTTTATTGCCCATTTTTCTTTCTTTTTTTAAAAACATATTTTTTATTAGATTTTTTCAAGGGAAAGAAGGGGAGAGGGGATAAGAGGAAAAAAGGCGTGAAAAAAAAGAAGGCGAAAGAGGGGTGGAATGGGTTAGGTGACAAAGGGTAGGGAAGTTGTATTGGTAAAAGGCAAAAAGGGGAAGGAGACTAACTGTGCTAAAAGAGGTACGGAAGTTTCCTTACTAATGGGAGTGGGGATAGAAGGACTGTAAGGGAATAAAACGCAAAAGGTTGGAATAAGGGATTAAAAATAGGAAATATAAGAAAAGAATAGGGGAAAAAATGGGGAAAATGGTAAAAAAATGTAAAAAAAAGTTTTAAAAGCCCCATTTTTTTCTAATCAGAGGGCTCTTTCCTGCTGATATCACCATTTCTATAAGACATCACTGGGTTCAAGGAAGCATGATTTTTGGTCATTGTGTAGTTGGTAAACAATTCTGATATCTGCAAAGACCAAAAAGTGAGTTGTGGTGCTATAATCATAATTTACCAAAAGAATGCCAGCTTATGTGAGTTACTGAGCAAAAAATATTGAAAGGCTTTCCAAGATATGAAAACCCCCCAAGAACTGCCTAGAATCCTTTTTTCCTCCTGCAGTGGGGGAAAACTACAGAAAACATTTGCCCCAGGTGCGGGTGAAAAATGTGAAGATTTACATCCCTAGTTCCTACATCCTACAGCACAGCTTTGCACATGTCTATTCAGAAAAGTCCCACTGAGCTCAAAGCAGATAACTTTCAGATAGATAGGTATCATAGCTTTAAGTTACATGTATTTCCTCCAGCCTAAGTCCATTGAATATGATCCAGGCAAAGTTATGGTCTTTAGTCTCCTCCAAAGGAGACTTTAAATGGCTTCTTTTAAACTTGTTGAAGAGCCTGTTATGTGGTCAAGAAGTTCTACTGAAGGGCCCAAAGGAAGTAGCTCCCTCAGCTTTTGTTGTTGTACACCATTGACTTATGAGGACCTTAAGGTGAAACTATCATAGTGTTTTCTAAGAAAGATTTGTTTATAGAAGTTTTACCTTTAGTTTCCTCTAGGGCTGGGTTCCCGTGGCTGAGTAGGGATTCAAACTTTCTTTCAGCCTGACTTGTTAGATGTTTTAAAGGATAATGTAAATAAATTCCACAGTTTATAGCAGGGGTGGACAAAGTGAGATCCTTGGGGCCCTCCAGAAGACCTCTTAATTGTTGAAAAAACCCAATTGTGGACAATATTTGGGCATTTTTTTGGCCCCCAAACAGGTCAAAACTGTCTTAAAATGCAGTGTTTTTCTTCCCCTAACCCTGCAAAGCCCCCTAAATCTAAAACAAAACAAAAAAACACATAGACAGATAAAGAGAGATAAATACTGTCCTTGTATGGGTGAAAATTGGAAGTGACATCATATCACTTTTGAGCATCTCAGGATAGGCACAGAAAACAAAATGTCTTCCACGCTTGTGCAGTTGCCCACTTCTGGTTTATAGCAATTATGTCTTGGGACAAAGGATGAGATATCCATGTGATAAATGGATGATCTTGAACAGAACTGGGGCATGGATGGTTCAAGGTGTCTCTTCACGTGACATAGGAAGACACATAGCAAAGTACCACTAATCACTTCTTGCATGGATTGTGCTGCCATTCTCTACAACTTTTCCTTGACCTCCTTCCACCCACTTAGAGGGCCCAGAGAGGTGGGCTGCAAAGGGCATTTGACATAGGTAGTGAATACCTATGTCAATAGCTAGTGAATACTGGGGCATCTGTAGGGAGACCAAGGTGCTTGTTTATAAAGCCATTGTCCTCCCAACCCTGCTATATGCCTGCAAAATGTGGACTATCTACAGATGTCACATGCAATTCCTGGAACGATTCCATCAGCGTTGCCTCTGAAAAATCCTGCAAATCTCTTGGGAAGACAGGCGGACAAATGTCAGCATGCTGGAAGAAGCAAAGACCACCAGCATTGAAGTGATGGTCCTCTGCCATCAACTTCACAGGACTGGCCACATTGTCCAAATGCCCGACCACAGTCTCCCAAAGCAGTTGCTCTACTCCAAACTTAAGAATGGAAAATGGAATGTTGGTGGACAGGAAAAGAGATTTAAAGATGGGCTCAAAGCCAACCTTTAAAACTGTGGCATTGACACCGAGAACTGGGAAGCCCTGGCCCTTGAGTGCTCTAATTGGAGGTCAGCTGTGACCAGCAGTACTGTAGAATTTGAAGAGGCACGAATGGAGGGCGAAAGAGAGAAATGTGACAAGAGGAAGGTGCATCAAGCCAACCCAGACCAGGACCGCCTTCCACCTGGAAACTGATGCCCTCACTGCGGGAGAACATGCAGGTCAAGAATAGGGCTCCACAGTCACTTGCGTACCCACCACCAGTACACTGAACTTGGAGGACAATCTTACTTGGACAACGAGGGATCCCCTACGTAAGTAATTATTAAATAAGTGAGGATAATTGGAGGTGTTTTTGAAAGGCAAGTCTCTTAGGAATGGCAGCAGGGTTCTTGCTGGCTGTGGTGGTAGGAATTTGCCATCCCTCAAACGCTGCCACCTGAAGTAGGTATACTGTGTTGTCTGACCTGGATCAGTGATAAAAGCCTTTATTGTAAATGAGATGTAACACATAAGACTGAGACCAGTAGTGAAACATATAATGAAACACAGAAATCCAGGAAGTCTGCTTTAGTCTTTTAAACATGGTTGCTTCAAACCAGATTTAGTTATTACAAGACCTTAAGTGTGTTTATTCCCAAGTATATTCCAATGAGTTCAATTGTGCCCCCTTTCTCTAGCAAATGAATTTATGACTGCAGCAGTCCTACTGCCACTGAATTATTGCCACTGAACTCATTGAATTAATGGGGCTCACCAGTCATAATTTACTTAAATGCTATTAATTTTAATCAGACTTCTTTGAATTTATTCAGTTCTCATTAATTTCAATGGGACTTCAGCATGAAAGACTTTTAAAAGCTTGATTTGATTCACTCCCCCCATTTGAATTCTACTCAACTTAAATATAGAGAGAACTTCAGAGCATCAAACTCCTCATTAGCTTGAGGAGAGCCAACTATTTTATTTCAAAATGTTTCTTTCTGGAGCTTAACTTTGAGCTAGAATATTTGGAAAACACTTTGGGGACTGTTATATAGTCACTCCAGGCTATAAATTAATCAAAGATTTATTCCTCAATCAGGAGGGGGGAAAAACCCTGCTATTAAGATTTGCTATGCCCTAGTCTGTGGGAAAATAATTTCTTTGATTGATTTCCCCCCAAAGACTTTGGGAAGGTCTCTCTCCTGTGTTATGAACAGTCTGGTCTTTCCTGTCTTCCGGATGGCCGGCGGGGCGGGGGAGAGGAAGACCTCCCGAGAAATGCATTTTCCATCTTGAATCTCACTTTGTGTCTTTTCCTCCATAAGCCTTGGAAAATCCATCAGGGAAAGGAACCTAGGATCATATTTGTGAGCTCTCTATTTCTACCAGATTTTGATTATTTAAAATGTTACTACTGCGACTACTAGTATTTTTTTTAAGTGGTGGCTAATGTTATGTTTTTTTTGAATGGGAGGAAGGATGAAAATGTATCTGGATTTAAAGAATTCAAGGAATGAATATGTAGAAATTTCTCTTGGCTTTTTCTGCATTTATTTTAGAAATATCACTGGGTCATGATCACAGCATGATGGTGTGCATATTTCATATAGACAGAATGATCTCATTTTAAGCAAATGGTTGGAGGCTCTCCAAACCTCTGTATAATCAGGAGTTTGGGTAACATGGTGGGGTGGATTCATAAGATATATTATACCAGGCACTTATCCTGTGGGTATTTTTTTATATTGCTGATGCATTTTTATCACTACGTGCATTTTTAAAAAATATGTTTTTACTGGATATGTTTCGATTTGATTAGTTTTATGGAACAATTCCATGGATAACATCAGAGCACTCTGAGGCCTCTGCATCTGACAAATCCAAGGCAGAGAAGGGAAAGGTTATCTTTGAATCTTTAGTGCAACAAACTCCCCCAGCTAACACAACCCCTGTGAGATGGGAGTTACAGTTCAAAATGCAAGTATTCAAGCACTGATTCAAAGTCCTGCTGGAAAGATGGAAGTTAGAAAGAAACACCAGTCTTACTTGGATGCTCTCTATCATGTCCATATATTCACTGTACAGTGTTCCCTCACTTATTGTGGGTGTTACGTTCCAGGACCACCCGCGAAAAGTGAAAATCCGCAAAATAGGGATGCTATATTTCTTTTCATATTTATACCTTATTTTATTAGTTATACACTATTTTAAGTCTTTATTAACCCTCCCCACACACTTATACACTACACAACCCTCCTTGAATGTGTTGTTCACGTAATCCCCGGCTCTGGCTTTATCCGCAGAGGCAGCCTCTCCCTACAGACAAACACTTCTAAAATTAATCAAACCAGTCTGCTTCTTGTTCACCGCCATCTTGGTCCTCCATTTTCACTGCCATGTGATCGTAAAGTTGCTTGGCCTTAGTCCTACTATGCACACATGACAGTCTGATGCTAACGTGAAATGGAAGAGCGGAGAGGGGTAGGTGCGCACGAGATTGTTGTTTTACCAAGTACCGCAAAAACCCGCAAAACAACAAAAATACCATGATAAATATTTTACATTAATATTTATTGAAAAATTGCAAAACAGCAAGTCCGCGAAAAGCAAACTGCAGAGTAGCGAGGGATTACTGTATTGTATTATTTTATGTCCTATGACTGCAGCGGATGCAGCAGAAGCAGATGGTGAAAACAGAAGAATGCCTGCATCAGGAGAGCATGCTTGATCCATCAATGTTTAACATTTACACAAATGACCAGCCAGTGCCAGAAGGGACAGAGAGTTTCATCTACGCTGATGATTGTGCCATCACCACCCAAGCAGGGAACTTAGAGATGGTGGAACAGAAGGTCTCCGAAGTTTTAGGTGCTCTTACTGCCTATTATAGAGAAAGCCAGCTGATTCCTAATCCATCTAAAATGCAGATGTGTGCTTTTAATCTTAGGAACAGACAAGGATCTTGAGCTCTGAGGATTACCTGGGAAGGAATCCCACTGGAGCATCGTAGCACGCCAAAATACCTGGGAGTCACTCTGGACTGTGCTCTGACTTATAAGAAGCACTGCTTGAATATCAAGCAAAAAATGGGTGCTAAAAATAATATTGTATGAAAGCTGACTGGCACAACCTGGAGATCACAACCAGATAGAGTGAAGATATCTGCCCTTGTGCTTTGCTACTCTGCTGCTGAATATGCATGCCCAGTGTGTAATACATCGCACCATGTTAAAATGTTGAATGTGACTGTCAACAAGACATGCCATATTATCACATGATGACTATCCCGCACACCACTGAAGAAATTATACTGTTTAGCTGGTATTGCACCACCTGACATCCGTCGGGAAATAGCAGCAATAATGAAAGGACCAAGGCAGTAACATCTCTGGCCCATCCTCTGTTCGGTTATCAGCAAGCATGGCAAAACCTTAAATCAAGAAACAGCTTTCTAAGATTGAAAGAGATACTTGTAGGAACACCTCAGCAAGCGAGAATCCAAAAGTGGCAGGTTAAAACCCAGCACCTTAATCAGTGGCTGAGACCAGGTGAGAAACTCCCTCCTAGGTACAGAGAAGACTGGACAACCTGGAAGGTGCTGAACAGGCTGGGCTCTGGCACTATGAGATTCAGAGCTAACCTTAAGAAATGGGGCTACAAAGTGGAGTCCACGACATGTGAGTGTGGAGAAGAGCAAGCTACAGACCACCTACTACAATGCAATCTGAGTCCTGCCACGTGCACAATGGAGGACCTTCTCACAGTACACCAGAGGCACTCCAATTATTTATTTATTTATTTGGTTTACTTTTATCCCGCCCTTCTCACCCCGAAGGGGACTCAGGGTGGCTTACACATCCAAGGCACAATTCGATGCCTGTAACATACCACAGCAATAAACAAATAACACAATTTAACAATCAACAGCAATACATTACATCTATACCTGTTAAAACCAATAAAACCAATAAAAATTTCATACAAACCGATACAAACCAATTACTCCTTATTGCTGGTCAGTGTTCGCTATCTCATAGTTCAGAGTTTCCTTCCACATTTATCCGTCCTGCCGGTCCTGTTTGTCTGGTTGTCCATACCTAGTTAGCAGATTGCCCGAAGGCCTGGTTCCACAACCACGTCTTTACCCTTCTCCTGAAAGACAGGAGTGATGTCGACGCCCTGATATCCACTGGGAGTGAGTTCCACAGGTGAGGGGCCACCACTGAGAAGGCCCTGCTCCTTGTCCCCACCAGCCTCACTTAGGAAAGCGGTGGGGTTGAGAGCAGGGCCCCCTCAGATGATCTTAAATTCCATGGTGGGACGTATTAAATTCCAAGTGGACAGCTTCTGGTCAAAGGACATTTAGCATAATGCCAAGTTTTTTTAAACCTTTGTTTGTGTTTTTAAATGCATTTTAACTGTATTCTCAACTCGCTTCTGACATGATAAATAAATAAATAAATATTTTTATCTGAGGGAACATATATTTAGGAATCCAGTATGACACCGTGATCAAGGTCTGCTGGCATCAGACCATAGAACTGGACTGGAGGATCTATAGGTTCCTAGAGAGGTCCTTTCTGGAAATCTTTAGATCCTCCAGAATGACTGAATGGTCAATGTCTATAGAAAGTTGACCATAGAGTCACACTGGAAAACTTTGGCATTCCTAAAAGAGAACATTTTACTCAAATCAGTGAAAGTCAAACCCTAATTGTGGAAGGACAACATCACTTTCATATGGATTCTGAATTGACCATCTTAAATGCTATTTTTGGTGGAATGGTAGAATATAAATGCAATAAAGAAGGAAAGAAATATGACTGCAGTTTTAATTGGGTTAGATTAAAGGTCGAGGTCTTATTTCTTTAACAGATTTTGGACAATAACACCTAAGATCACATGACATTGGTCATTTTGGGAGAAGCTAAAAGGAGTTGCCCCAAATATGTGGATGGCCACCAGCTCCTTGCCCTTAAATTAGATTGTGGCTGGTGCAATTTGATTTTCATTTACAATAGCAAAGCATGGTGGGATGAAGGAGCAATGGCTTCCTTTCAAACAGGAAAGCCATTCGTTATTCAAATGCGCTTCCTGTTCTGGCTGGAACACACCAGCCCCTTGTAGAGCAGAGAGCATAAGTCAAGAAAATTGTTATAATTATTGCAGTAGCAAAATTGGGAGTTTTGGAAGTAACCTAGGATGCTGTTGACTACTGTTGACTCCTGATGTCTATGCATCATCCCTTGCAGGACTCAGGTCTGAAGACTGAAGGACCAAAAGACCATGCATCAGAGCCACCAATCTTTTAAAACAAATATTATTTGACAGTTTTCACAGAAGGCTCAGTGGCAGTCTGTGCACAAGAGACAGTACTTCAAAATGGAAAGAGAACAGGGAGAAGGAAAGAGACTTATAGACACAGAATATTGCCCTGGAAAATGGATTTTGCTCAATTGATTTCATAACAGATTTCCCCCACCCCCTGTGTTTGTTCATATCATTGTGCTGAGTTATGTACAAGGCAATCTAACAGAGCACAGCAGGAAAAGATTCCTTTGCTGATTCATTTCTTAACAGAAACCAGTGTGGTATAGTAATCAGAACAGCAAAAGCAAACCAACCCACCGAGCTTAGTCTCATAGAGCAGGAAAGAAATGTTAAATGGCTATTTTTCTTTTCAGAACTTTCCTGAAATATTCACTTGGCAATTTTAATAGTGCGCCTCGTGTTCATTTCCATGAAGATTTATTTTAAAATGTGGCTGTTATTGCTGGATTGCAGCATTTCATTCCCCACAACTGAGACTCTGGCAAATCCCCCACAGCCCCATGGTGGTTGGGTCTTTTGCGCCTACATATTCAGTATTTGAAACCCAGACTACAGAGTTACTTTGATTGCTGTGACCACAAAGATACGTAATACAATCTTCTCAGTCCATATGATATGAGTCCACATTATGTACTTTTGAAGTGACTTTTTTGTAAGCCAGGAAGCAATCACATCAGTTAAGAGTTTAACTCTCAACGCATTTTGCAATATCCTTCTTGGTGTATCCTTTTTCTCTGCCAAGGAGATGAGCACAATTTAGAGTCATCAATTTAGATTAACCAAGGGGGATGACATCATTGAGCTTGCCCCTTGGTGGTTGGTGGCACCCATGTCAGTGCAGCAATGCTTCTGCATTAGGCTTTAGTCTGAAATTTAAATGAACAACTTAAAGTGCTGAGCTTATTTTGAGGAATAAGGTTTTGCATCTTGGATTGATTGCTTAAAGCTCAAATGAAAATTTACAATGAATCTACTACCTTATTAGATCCTCCTGGATTTTCTTGATACTTGACAAGTTTCTCTCCTCTCCTCTCCTCTCCTCTCCTCTCCTCTCCTCTCCTCTCCTCTCCTCTCCTCTCCTCTCCTCTCCTCTCCTCTCCTCTCCTCTCCTCTCCTCTCCTCTTCTTGTAGAGCAGTTCTTCCCAACCTTTTTTTGACCAGGGACCAATTGACCAGGAATAACTTTTAACAGGGACCACTTGACCAGGGACCACTTTGAGCATGGACCTCTTGACCAGGGACCACTTTGACCAGGTATCACTTTCCAACATTAGTACCAAAAGGGTTATGAATCAGTTTTTGATCAACTTTAGATTTGGTTTGGAGTGCTGATTCAGAAAATTGCATTAAATAGACCACATCCTCTCTAGTTTCTGATACAGAGCATATGCCATGGTCAGCAACAGGGAAGGAGTGGCAGGCGGCATGAAAGGAGCAGAATAAACAAAACAAAACAAATAAATACAGAAGAAGGAGGCTTATGGACCAGATTTTGTCCTTGTGACCCGCTGTGGCCCACATGTTAAGAACTACTGTTGAAGAACTACAAAGATGATTAATTTTAGTGAATCCCTGATGGGCCTCCACATTTTGCCAGTAAATAATGTTCTGCTTGATAGTTCTTACAATGTTTAAGTCTGATGGAAAGACATGCAAACCTTCTGTGGTAGACCTATTCCATGTGTACCTTTATTTTTTAATGCTATGGGTAATTTTTATGAAAAGTTTCAAACAGCAGCAAAACAGGTTCTCTATTAGGTTTGACAGCTCATGGTTCTCCCTGGTCTTGAGATTGCAGAGCCAAAACCCAACATTAAGACATGACCCCCTGTGATGAAATTAGGAGTGATAGTATGCATGAAATATGTCATTGTAATAAAATAACCAAATCCAGCAAATGAGGAAAATATATGTGCACATGCTTTTTAAGGCAGCGTTCTTGTCCTCAGATTCCTCTCCTTTTTCTTGAGGTCCAGAGAAGTGGGTCTAGGCTCTGAGATCTGGGAACCCTACACAAAGTGACAATTAGTCTTGGACACTGTGGAAAAAAGTAAATGGTGGCCAAGATGAGGATATTTGCTACTACTGCCACAGCTAAAGTCATGGCAAAAAACAAAACAATGAGGCTGAACTAGGTTCAGCATAGATGGGCAGCTGAGGGAGTCCCTGACCAGATGCTGATCAGCCTCACAATTTTTCTCAGTGTAAAAGGGTCCCTTGTCAAAGAACCCTTCCACATAGCACTATATCCCAGAATATCAAGGCAGAAAATCCCATAATATCTGCTTTGAACTGGAATCAATGGCAATATGGACTCTGATAACCCAGTTCAAAGCAGATATTGTGGGATTTTCTGCTTTGATATTCTGGGATATAGGGCTGTGTGGAAGGTCCCTTAGAAAATCCTATGAAATTCATGAGGTTGCCATAAGATGACAGGCTACTTGAAGGAGCACAACAAGAATTCCAAAACATCTGAAGGACATGTTGTTTGCTGCTGCTTATGCCTAAGTAGGGAATCTGTTATGATTCAGATCTACCGAAAAAAGATGCTAAAGGAGATGCAAGAAGAATGGGATCCCCTCAGCAAAGTCCCACACTATGTACAGCTTGGAGTTGCTATTCCAACCCCAGGCCTGAGAGTTTGTGCATCATTTTCCCAGGTTCCTGGTTAGCTCTTGTAGCTTCCCTCTACAGCGCAGAAACAGAGTAGATGGTAAGCCAACCAGTGACTTTAGATCCACCAGCTTATTTGACTAACATGTGCAATTTCTGAGGAGGAGAGGGAAACAAGTCTAAGCACCTGCCCAGGAGGACAGGAAAAAGAGAAGACCAGATCATCTCAACTGGGATAAGGGAGCTTTATTATAATTGTGTAACATAGCTAAAGGTAGGTTATCTAATTGATCTCTGTTTACTTTTAGGGTGCAGTTTATGCTGTCTGAACATTTATCAAAATACACACCTTCCAGCTAGAAATGGTTCTAGTAATGCTCATGTCTTGCCTTGAAAAGAAGGAAATCCATCAGATATTGTTGTTTCACCAACAGGGCACTATTTGAAAGTGTTATGACATTTTCATAGTTCCCATAGTCCTACCAGCAAAGTCTGCAGTGCTGACTATAGATTATGGAGTTTGTGGTCTGGCCCATCTAGAGGGCTCTTGGCTAAAGAGGGATGAGATATTATATAATCCAGACCAAAGACAGGATAGCATTCATTGATAGAACAAAACTACTAGGGGAAGCATAATAATAATAATAATAATCATCATCATCATCATCATCATCTTGGGCTTTTATATCTCATCCTATCTCAACCTACGAAGAGGGACTCAGGACGGCTCAATTGAACAGCTTCATAAAGCCAGAGAATTATGGAAAGTCCAAACTTTTGTTTTGATACAGTAATAAAGTGTTCAAATACTTTTTAGAGAATACCACTGGCGGGCTCTAGGGAATTGATATATATTTTAATAAATTTCATAGCACAGCAGTAATGAATTGAAACCCCATATCCTTCCTTGAAGGGATCAGCAGTAATGAATTGAAACTCTTCTAGGCTGTTGACTCCTTCTTGTATTTCTATGTTTACTAGGAGTTTGGAGCCCCTGATGACACAGTGGGTTAAACTGCTGAGCTGCTAAACTTGTTGACTGAAAGGTTGCAGGTTCGAATCTGGGAGCTACGTGAGTTCCCACTGTCAGCCCCAGCTTCTGCCAACCTAGCAGTTCGAAAACATCTGAGTAGATCGATAGGTACTGCTCCAGTGGGAAGGTAACGGTGCTCCATGCAGTTATGCTGGCCACATGAACTTGGAGGTGTCTACGGACAGCGTCGACTCTTTGGCTTAAAAATGGAGGTGAGCACCAACCCCCAGAGTCAGATATGACTGGACTTAATGTCAGAGGAAAACCTTTACCTTGCACTAAGAAATTCAGTGAAGGAATGAAAACTGGATTGACATGGCTAAGACTGGAAAGCAGCCAGCTGTTTAGCAAACAATGGGAGAGAGGACTCCTGTTGATAGTGGCAGCTGCTGCCTCATAAGTGGAGACTGGGGACTTTCATGATATCTATGTGTCTCCTAAAATAGGGACTATGTAGGGATTGTGAACACCAACTGTTACCTGAATGTAACTCCAGAATATGTATTCTGGCCAATGCATCCATAGAACTTGGAAAAGTTACTTTTGGTTCTAAACTCCCAGAATCACCTACCAATATATCCATTGACTATGCTAGATTAAGGCTTTTAGGAGGTGAAGTCCAAAAGAGTAACTTCCCCAATTTCTGCCAACATTTTAGAAGGATACCCTCAATGCACAGGATGCAAGCCATTAAGTGTCTTGATATTGAATTTTCAGTTCCTTTCATTGTAGTCATAACTTGGCTGAATTTTCAATGGATTTAACCTTCCAGGTGTTTATTTTGTTTTGTTTTAATGTCAGCTTGGTCTGTGGGCAACATTCAATTTGCATGTAATTAAAATGATGAGTATACAAATGAACAATGGCCAGAGGTGTCAGCTCCTAGCATCTGGTAAATCTATTCAGGAAAGGAAAGTCTCTGAAACAAAGGCCTACCATCTGCAGCCCAACCCTCAAATTAAACCCAGAGCCAAGAGAGCAGGGTTAAATAACCCAATTCAGAAAGATCTGCCTCCACAAGATGAGTGGCTCCACAGATGGTAAATTCTGCTCCAGTGTTAGGCAAATTTAAAATAATTTGTCTGCTACAAAATTGATCTCAGTATGATGTGTTAAATGGAACAGCCAGTGAGCATGCTGATCAGGAAAAACATTTGGGAGTCATTGTGGAAAAAATATGGAAACCATCAATCCAGAGTGCAGCAGTAGGGCAAGGGGAGGCAAGGAGGAGGGAGGAGGGAGATGATTGAATGGGGAAACACTGTGAGATGGTGGTGGCTTTTCCCTGTACAAAGAATTGGGTTCTTTAAAAAGTTGGATCTGCTGTTACCAGGAGCAACAACCCGTGAGAAATCAGAGATCCATTTTATGCATGCATGCCTCTGATGTTCTGATCGAAACATTCACATTGCTATAAGTAAACTGTGCAACAACATGTACAGCTGCTTGATAGCACTTAGCCATCATGGCTCCATTCTGTGAAATAGTGGGACTTGTAGTTTAGTGAAACACTTAGTATAATCCATTAAACTGGTGCTTCTTATGTTATTTTATGTAGTGGGACAGCAATCTACCCCCATAAACTGCCAGGGGCCAGTGACATATTGATACCTATTGGATATGTGTTTCCTGCCTGGAAACTGTCTATGCTTCCTGATAATTTATATGTCCCCAGTTCAACACTGAGTAAAAAAAGTAAAGGTTTCCCCTGACATTAAGTCTAGTCATGGCCGACTCTGGGCATTGGTGCTCATTTCCATTTCTAAACTGAAGAGCCAGCGTTGTCCATTGACACCTACAGGGTTATGTAACTGGCATTACTACATGGAATGCCATTACCTTCCTGCAGAAGTGGTACCTATTGATCTACTCACATTTGCACATTTTCAAATTGCTAGGTTGTCAGAAGCTGGGCCTAACAGGGGGAGCTCACCCTGCTCCCCGGATTCAAACTGCCAACCTTTCAGCCAGCAAGTTCAGCAGCTCAGCCCCACTTTGAGTAGGACTGCGTTAAACTGGAGTTCTATAATTTCCTTAAGACTCTCCCCAAATTACAAAGCAAAGAATTCTCTTAGATGGAGCCATGACAATTGTATCAGGCTGTAATAATTTCAGGACCATGAACACTCTTGACAGTTGATCTCCATGGAAAACTCCATCATAAAACATACCTAAAGATCAGAAGATGGACTTATTAGTCACTCAAGTTCTTCCTTTCTCCTCCCTTCTCTTTTTTGAGTGTTTCAAAGTGGAAAACCTAAATGAAGTTTAGGTTCATTTCTGTTGTGGTCAGCCTACTTCTGTTTTAGGAAGGACACAGACTCATGCAACGTAACTAGCTGCTTCTGATAGTCTTTGCCAAATTTGACACACATTCTTACATAAAATCCATTTGCACTGTATTTTACAAACTTTAGCTTGTTACTTGGGAATAAGTTAACCCTAACTTTTGGGGAGTTATGATTGCATATTTCTTCAATTGCACAGTAATTTATGTGATTTTTTAAAAAATATTGCTATCATCTTAAGTAAAACTGTGTTAATGATTTCCACTTCAACAATAACAAAAAATGACTAGTGGGATTAGTTCTGAGACATCGCGAAAATCAGAAATTGTATATCATCCCCTCCGCAATCCGCCTGACCGTGGGGGAATGCACAAAAAATATATGTTCTCCCCTTACCTTACAAAAATGGTAATTCAAAGAACGAATGCGCATTTCTACTCAGGATGATTTCCTGTAAAAATTGGAATGTAGAAATAGTGTGCAAATACGGTGCAACATTCTCATCACTGAGTTATTCTGGCTAAGACCCCTTCTACACTACCATGTCATCCAGATTATCAAAGCAGATAATCCACATTATCTGCTTTGAACTGGATTAAATGAGACTATACTGCCATATCATCCAGTTCAAAGCTTGATAACCTGGATTTTATATGACAGTGTAGAAGAGGCCTAAGGATGGATCTACACTGCCCTATATCCCAAAATCTGCCCTATATCCCAGATTATCTATTATTTACTTATCCCAGATTATCTTGCAGTGTAGACTCATATAATCTTATTTAAGGGCTTTTTTTGGGGGTGGGGGTTGGGGAGGGGGCGGGTGCCCTCTTCACGACTCCAGGCTTATGGAGCCTAAAGAAGCAAATTTGGCTTTGGATGCTAATCTCTTGGTAGTCCCAGGACTACCCATAGGTCAGTCCCCATAGGGCCCATATTTCATTAGACCCGGGCCTTTCAGGAAGGCTTGTATCTAATGGGGTATCCAAATAATTCAGGACAAAGCAAGTTTTTCCTGTTTTGTCATGAATTAATTCTTTAACCTGAGGTGCTGTTTGGACGTCTCAGGTAAAAGTCCAACAGGGCCCACATTTTGGGCCCTGTCTGGAAGTTTCCCACGTCTTTGGGTCTGAATTGAATAAGGGCAAATGCTGCCCCCCACCCTAGTCAAGGACACTTTTATTAATATTATCATCCCTTTCTCGTATTAATTTCATTTTCACCTTTGCACACCATGGAGGTTAATAATAAAACAAAAAAATATGTCTAAAGGCTTGTTTGCAGTAATAAAAGTGTTTTTGGCACCACATTTTTCCAATCTGCATTGACCTTGTTCATGCCACACACATTACACACATCATAGTGAGATCACCATAATTGGCCACAAATTTCATTCGGGGAACTCACCTCGCTGTTAGGAGATGCTCCACTTTTCCAATCCTCCATATTAATTTTGGTCACATGGCTTTGACCTCTGCTTTTTTTGTGGGGGTGGTCATCATGCATGTGAATAAATGTATTTTCAGTTAAGTGGGGATGTGTTCGTGACTAATATATTGATATACTGGTATGCAATTATCCACATGCATGGACCTACTTTCTGGTGGTAATCCTCTCCTCCCATCTATTGCTTCTGCCCACCACTAACTCTTCCCTCCAAGTACACAGTGAAACAATTCTACTTGGAGGACCAGCCGCATACCTCAAAGTCCAGATTTTCTGTAAAACCTCAAGACAAAGTTTTAAAAATGGTTTAAAACCCAAAGAAATGTACTGCAAATAAATCATTGGGGAAATAGTTTGTTGGGATTGATGCTGTGTTCCTGCATGGCAGGGGGTTGGACTGGAGGGCTTTTGTGGTCTCTTTCAACTCTATGATTCTAGGATCAGAACCCCTATAAAAAGAGTATATTTTTTCAGTCAATGTAGAGAAAGATCTTAGGAAATTGCAACAGAATCCACTTACAGATTTGGAGATTCTAACAAGTTTGAGGGGATTGTTGGTATTTGATTCACTGAACACATTTTCTTTCCAGGTACGTAAAAAGAATAAAGCGAGAAGGAGAAAAAATAGGGCCATGTTCTTGATCCCATTTATCAGCTGTATGGCAACCAGGAGGACACTCATCACTGATGGCAGGTCAATCTCACCCCTTGTTACAGAACAGGAAGAAACGCAAAAGGGAAGCACAAAGCTGTGGCAAAATGGCCATTAATCTGCCATTTGTCACTGCAGATTAAATCAAGATGGTGATTCTCACTAAAGTCAAACACAACAGGGTTTAAAATAATGCGGAACTTTAGTATTTAATGTCTAGTTGAAGAAGGAGAGTGGAGAGCGGAGACCTCAGTTAGTCAAACTGACCCCAGGGAGTGACATTTTGAAACTCCGGCCTTTGGGTTTTTATGTGCGCAACCCAAACAACCCCCTTGTGGTTAAACATTTAATAGCTCTGTTCAGATGAAAGGATAAACTGTCCAAATACAGGGTTAAATCTTGCAATCTCCTACTTCTTGAAATGCAGTTTACAGGTGGTTGGGGTGGTTTGTTTGTTTGTTTGGTGGACTTTCTTGGCAACCATATGACATTTTGTGAAATCATATAGTTGTAAAACAGGCACCTGCAAGGAACCGTTACATCTATCAGAACTGACTTTCATTGCTCATATGGATTACATTTGCTTTAGCACGTGGGGGGAGACACAACCATTTTTAGCCAGAAGACTTCATCCCCTCATGGGAAGCATCAACACTGCGGAATTAGTGCAGCTTGACACCACTTTAACTGCCGTGGCTCAAGCCTATAGAATCCTGAGATTTGTAGTTTTGTGAGGCACCCACACTTTTTGGCAGAGAAGACTAAAGACTTTGTAAAACTTCAAACCTAATAAATCTTGACAAGAAAATCACATGGCTTTCTTGATTATATTTGTTCCAATTCCCTTCCTCTGGGGCTGAGGTTGGATCTACACTGCCATATAATCCAGATTATCAAACAGATAATCCAGATTATCTGCTTTGAATTGGATTATATTACTCTACAATGCCAAATAATCCAGTTGAAAGCAGATAATCTGGATTTTAAATGGCAATATAGATGGAGTCTGAGAGAGTGCGACTCCTCCAAGGTCACACAGTGAACTTTCATGAATAGTGGGAATTCAAACCTTGCTCTCCTGGAGATCTAGACTAATGCTCAAACCACTACTTAAGGGGAAATTATCTAGAATGTAAGAAGAACCATGTTGGATCAGACCAAAAGTGTATCCAGCACAATGCACTTTTATTTGACAGTGGGCTTTGTAAATAATGCAATGGAAGAAGGCTGAGGCATTGTTTGTTCCCTGGACTACAAACCAATGTTCTAGCTGAGCTCGCCTTTTATAGGCCCAGTGTGTGAACATCACAACACAGATGGACTCTTATACTGCTCTGAAGAGAAGAAACATCTTGAGTTTACAAATTTTCAATGTATGGATGAATCTTTGTTATCACTGGAAAGTTAACAGTGGGCCAAGAATCATCTACAGCAGCTACAGTGTGAAATAGTTAAGTTCAGTCAGTGGAGGGTCTCCTGGAACCTGCAAAATCCTATTTCCAGTGGAATCGTTCTGGAAGAATTGCTTTAAGAATTACAGCTAAATGGCCTATTAGATAGACCTCAATTAAGCAACATTTTTGTCTCTTACCTTTGTGCAATGAGTCCCTTCCACTTCCATGTTGACATGGTGTTAGTAAAATGATTTCAGGGGGAGGAATTTTCTCTCTCTCTCTCTTCTCCTCACTATTCCTAAACTGGCTGTTTCCCCTGCATTTCATTTATATTTGATCTTTTAAAAAATTTAGTCCTGGAATTGCAATTACATTAAAAATGAAAATAATAAAAAAATTAAGGCATGGCAGTAGGGCAGGAAGGTGAGGGTATGGAGGTATGATTAAATGACTATGAATGGTCAAATTGATGCAATTGTGCTAATGAAGAGAAATGCAATATTGAGGCTGCTCAGTATGTCACAAATTCAATGGTTCCATGGCTGTAGTGGAATAGCTGGCTTGTGTGATAAAGTCCATAGATTACAGAGATGTGCTGGTCATCTGCTATCCGATTGTTTTATTGCTGGATTAATGTTCATGCTGCTGTTTTATTGTTTTTCATTTGCAGTACACAGTTTTAGTCACTGATAGTTTTTAAATGATTTAATGTAATAAACAAATAAATAAAATAGAGAAATCTTCATTTTCCAGGTGTGTGTTAACTAATGGTCAAATAATAGACCATGTGGAAGTCTTTAGGCTGTTCAGGTTGTAAATAGAAAGTCTGACATGCAACACTTAAAAACAGCTTAGATGTTAGGATCACACTGTTTGACAACCTTCCATTAATCTGGAAAGTGCAGTGGTTTCAGCAGCCTTATCATATTTTTCAAAGGTCAAATGAATCACCTTTAAGCTCATGAAAAGGTAAACAAACTGATGCCTATGTGTAACTTTTTGGAGTTTATGAGCAATTCTGGTGCTTGGAATGCCAAGAACACCCATAAATCCTACTTCCGCACAAAGTATCAAAACTCCCGTGGGATCTGCCCTCTCATTCAGGGCAATTTCCCCTGGAAGTATTATTAGGAAATATTAAATCAAGTCAAAGTCTAAGCCCCTGTAGGTAACATACTTTTACAAGAGATGATTTCCTGCTAGCAAAACATTACCATTTTTAGCAGGGAGGGAAGGAGGGATCTGAAGACATCTGCAGAGCTATATAATGCCAGCTTGATATATCAACAAAGTCTAGGTATATTGTACATGAAGAATGAGCTACATAAAGTTATAGCCTGTATAGTTTTACTGCATGCCAATCTCTGGTTTGGTATGATGACTGCCTTAAAAGTTTATGAGAAGGCATCAGAACTCCCTTTTCAGTGCACTCCTAAATTAGCCATGTAGGTGTGTGTGAAACATATTGGGATATATGCCATTGTATAAATGACTAAATTGTGCAGGGTTGTAAATGTCTTTTAAAGAGCTTTTCAACAAAGTGCTTAAAGTATAGGTGATTATTCCCACATTCAAGCCATAATGAGCCTCTGCTGGGTGTAAATAGGGATGCATTTGAAACAGTGATTACATTATACTGCATGATGTTTAGTGGAAAGAGCTTTAAGAAATGAATTGATGTTCTCGGCAGGTACAGCACTAAACTGAGGTGTGTTCAATTCTCTCTATGGGCCATTCAAGGTAAATTATTTTTACTGCTGGGCAACTTTCCAAAGCGGCTTGAGGTTCAACTCCAGCTAGGAGAAGCAGTCACAATACTTGATGATGGCTGGAAGGGAACTCCGTTTTTCAGATGTCCCAAATGGGAGCTGACCTTTGTGAGCATGTCTAGAAAGTCCCAAATTTAAGGCATTTTTCATCTCTGTTTCAGATAAGAACATTAAAAAGACATTAAAAGGGGACAGAAGATCTGCTTGGTTAGACCAAGATATATGTACTTCAATCATGAGCAAGATACACACATATTTAGGAGGATTATTAGTTTTGTAAGGACTTTCATGGCTGGAATCACTGGGTTCCTGTGAGTTTTCTGGGCTGTATGCTATGTTCCAGAAGCATTCTCTCCATGTTCCAGAATGCTTCTGGAACATGGCTATACAGACTTTATAAGGATTATTTAGGATTTAACTAGAGCCACATCTACATTGCCATATAATCCAGTTTTTGATCACAGATTTGAACTGGATTATATGACGGTATAATCCAGTTCAAATGAGATAATCTGAGATCAGATACTAGATTATATGGCAGTGTTGATCCAGCCTATGAATTGATAGAAAGAAAGGTGGGATTATATATATATATATATATATATATATATATATATATATATATATATAAGACTACAAAACCTGTGAAGTAATGTGATTGTGATCAAATACTTGAACTTGAAAAATACCCACAACTGTTAACTGAGGCCAGCAATGGACACATCAAAAGGAATAATAATATAAAAATCTCACTGAAAACTTTTGCATGGAACTAACAAAAATAGGATTTAATATTTTAGCTCTATATATGCTATTATATTTTGGAAAATTTAAAATAAAACACAGAGTTATAGGTTGTGTGGGCAAAGGTGTGACACCACTTTTTGTATACCTAATGCACTAGGAAGTACGTTTACCTAGTAAGTACAATAAATGCATTACATTGCCATTAGTGTACACTCAGTAACTCTGAAAAGGTGTTCTTTGTAATTCTATTTACCTGGATACTGTATATTTACAATGTACAAATAATCTTTCAGTGCTATAGACCAGAGATGGATAGGAGGTAGATCAAGATCAGCTAGAACATGTCTGGGTGATGTGCAGTAGATTGTCAAGGATTTCTGTCCCACATTTATTTAACACCAGTAACAACAAAATCTCCCCTGTCCTGCCAAAGTTATCCTGAAATGAAGGCTGCTTTGGCTAGTTCTGTATGCATTGGACAGTAAGCTCCATTTATTTCTAGTAGTCATCATAATGTTCTAAATCACATGTGTCAAACTCAAGGCACTTGGGCCTAATCTTACCCATGATGTCATTTTATGTGGCCCTCCAGATATTGGACTACAACACCTGTATTCATCACCATTAGATATAATGACTAGATCTGATGGGAGCTGTGATATGGTAACATGTGGAAGGCTGCAGTTTTGTTTTCTCAGGATTGTGGGGTTTGAATTTAGATATAAGGCTTGTGGATATGATGTCTGACTTTGAAATGTCTTTTAATCTTTTCCCAACCTCAGAGCCACAAGAACTGTTGTTGAAATTACCATTATCCCCAGTCCAGATGGCGGATAATAAAAATTTATGGGAATTCTCGTTGAATAACATCTGTGGACCCAAACTGAGTAAAAATTAAAGAGCAATGACCACTGCAAAAAACAAAAACAAAACAAAAACAAAAACAAAAAAACCCAAAAAAAACCCAACCCCCCCCCCAAAAAAAACAAGCAAACAAAAAACAAACAAAACAGTTGGCCCTCTGTATCCATGGATTCTCTGTCCATGGATTCAACAAGCCTTTGAAGGCAGTCACAAGGCTGATATGGCCCTCGATGAAAATGAGTTTCCAGCTCTAAATGAATATCTTTAGTACCAGAGATTTAATCTCATGAACTAGAAGCTAACCTATTCCTGCACTAGGATATCAATAATTCTCGAGCCTGTCAATAATATCTGGGTAAGCTTTCTGCCAGAAGATTACCATAGAATCACATTGGAGGACCTACAAATGCCTAGAGAACTGTTCTATGTAGGGATCTCTAGGCCCTCCAACACAATGCCATGCTCAGCATCTGGTGGAAGTTGATCATAGAGTTCTGCTAGAGGACCTAGAGCTTCCTAGAGAGAACTTATTAATCAAAACCATAAATAATCAAATCCATAAAAGTTAAACCTACAAATGCTGTGGGTTGACTGTACAATAAATCCTTATATAAAAAGAAT
Organism: Anolis sagrei; assembly: GCF_037176765.1. NCBI lineage: Eukaryota > Metazoa > Chordata > Lepidosauria > Squamata > Anolidae > Anolis > Anolis sagrei. Next base: position 37,288,726 of record NC_090021.1, read on the forward strand.
AGCAAGGGTGAGGGAATTTCCAAAACATCCAAATGAAGACTGAGATTGCTTAATGGCCACAGAGCACAGACTGATGGTCAGCAGTGGAGAACTGGTGGTGAAGATGGAATCGAGCAACTAAAGTCCTTAACAGCAGAGCTTCACTTTGTACTGCAATCATTTGCTGCAGGTTCTACTCATTACTGTAAAATATTCTCTTGTTTAAAAATCAGATGTTTTTGTTTTAACCTCCCTCCAAATCCCCTCCTTTTTTATTCCTTTTTTCGTTAGGCCTGGGATATGTCCAAAACAGAGTGGAAAGACCACCAAGTAGTCTCATCAGCAGAACACTAATTGTAGTCATTTATTATAGTCACTTATCTGATAACAGCTCTGTTATCTGTGATAGTTTTACAGGGCTCAAATCCACCAGGCTTTTGCACCAGTATATAAACATGGTACCTTGGGGGCAAAGTGTCTGTTACTTACTGTCAACACTTGCGTTGGGAGAAAGGCCCGATCGACAGCTTATATGAAGTAACTCTGAGTTTAATAAGCTCCAGTGAAAGCCGCTACATAAACAAGGCATCAGGAGTGTTTGCCTTGTTGGGCCTCTTAAGCAAATACAGGTGACTGAGAAGTACAAACAACACCAGATTAGGCCTTATCACTGGAACATCAAGCAACAGCAGAGTCAAGACAATTTTTTCCCAGAGCAGTGAGAGTTTGATGAGCTGTAATGGCTATGGAGGAGCAAACCCTGCAAGACCTTTGAAAAGTGAGCATCACAACATGCCATCCACAAAAGACAGGGGAAGAAATGAATTCCATTTGCATTGTAACATAAACATACCTAGTTTCATGATGTTGGATCAAATTGCAAAATGAAATACACGGAGAGTGTGCCTACGATGTGCCATTTCCTATGGAGGGATTAGATGGAGACATACACTGTCATGGCCCATCTGCAGATCTCCTGATTTTTCTAGATTGACGTTCTCACCATTGGCTATAATGGTTAGGACTGATGGGAGGTAATTCCAGTAACATTAGATGAGTCCACCTGACCTAAAGGCATCTCCTGACCTAAAGTTATTTTAGGGGCCACTTTAGGGCCACTAAATCCTAGACTACATGGAACCTGGCTTATTCTAGCATTTCAGCTCATATGTTCCTGTGATGATCTTGCTTCTCCCATTTTGTGAGTCACTACCAAGGCATTAGAAAAATCTCACCATTTTGGAGTGTGTCTGAATGAAGAGATTTACATTGCAATATTCCTTTGTTATGTGAGTGGCACTGTACATATGTAAAGTGGATCCATTGCAAGAAACAGTCTGTTCCTCTTCAGGGACTCAGTCAGTTGGTGCTAAGCTGCCCCATTATGACAAGGAGAAGGAGATAAATGTTGCCCTCCTTGCATTATCATTCCGTGGCTCTGCACTTTCCCATATGAATGGCAAATCTCCACTTATGTGGAAGAATGGAAAAAAGATGGATTCTAGTGACTCTACTGTGATTGGGGAAATAAATATACCATATACCAGCATGGTGACATGGTTTGAGTGTTATCTGGAATGCTAGGAGGCAAGGGTTTGAATCCCTGCTTAGCCATGGAAACCCCGTGATGACTCTAGGCAAATCACACTTTCAAAGGCAACCCCATTCTGAACCAATTCTGCCAAGAATATCCCATATTACACCTATACTAAAATTAATCCACTGGTTACCAGTTAGTTTCTGGGCAAAGTACAAAGTGTTGGTTTAAACTTTTAAAGCCCTACATGCTTTGGGTCTAGGTTACCTATTTTCTCCTGTATAATCTGCCCCTTAGGACACTTTAGTTTCTGGAGATGCTTACTCCAACCAGCACCCAACTGGCAGCTGTCACCCAGAAGCTCTTGTTATCAGCTGCCTCTAGACTGTGGAATGACCCGCTAGAAGAGATTCGACAGCTAAACGAGCTGTCAGAATTTAAAACACAAATAAACCTATCTCTTCCAACAGGCCTGCCAAGTCAAATTTAAACTATGAATGTTAAATATACATTTTATTAGTATGTTTTTATGTTCTATGTTTTTAATATATTTTAAATGTATTTTAATAGTATTCTGCTATATCTATGTATTTTAAATATGTTGTACTCCACTTTGAGCTGTAAAGAGAAGCAGGTAACTAATAAAGTTGATGATGAATCTGACTTCTGCAATGTAGAAATAATAATCTAACACTTAGTCCAAAATTTAAACCCACAAACCCCACAATTCTAGCATTATTTTAATGATTATATTAAATTATGGACCTCATCACACTGACCTGCTTTGGGGACGGCTCCAACAGAGTCAGGACACTTATGCCCGATTTGGTGACACTTCCCCTGTGTAATGGGGGAAGCAGCGACACACAGAGCAATGGAGCCGCCCCTCACGTCTGCTGTTTTACCATGCTTGCCAAAATGGCACATGGGGCGGGGGGAGGCTCCCCTGTGTGATAAGGTCACATATGTGTGATCTATCCCATGGTATTTGTTTTTGTGTGCAGGCATACACTATCCTATCATCTGTCTGGCCATTATTATCAACAGCAGTAACTCCTCATGACTATTTTGACTGCCCTACCAGGACACGTCAGTGATTGAACCTGTGGCTTTCTACATGCAAAATATGTCTTCTTCCCTTAAAGTAGAGCCCCTTTTAAACCGGCTGTCAGCTAATTTAATATGTCCAAATATGTGTTGCAAATTGCAATTCACTTTCCTTTTGCTGAATTGAAGCTTGCTTCTCTAAGAGTTCAAAAATTATCCGATTGAGTTCATGGGCTACCATGTTTCCATATGGAGCCCTTTTACAAACAATGCGGATCAGCTGCCCCCTTTTCACAGCTGCAGATGGAAGACAGATTTTAACATTCCGTTTAGTGCTCTGGAGGATTTCTTTGGAAATACTGTCACAGTTGGCAACTGAAAAAACCTGCTATATCCTTTTGACTGTAATACTGTTTTCATGTCAAAAGCAATCATCTTTTTTATCAATGTGTAGCTCAGGCAGACACATAACTCACAAAAAGGTTAAAGCAAAAATATAAAAAGGTGCAAATCTTACACTGACTTTCATACATAGAATATGCATCTCCTTCTATACTACTGAGGATTATCAGAATGAAAATTGGGGCCCCTTCTACACTTCCCTATAAAGTGTCCAGCAGATGATCTGGATTTGATATGGGAGTCCGGTACCACCAATGGTTGAATAAAAGAGGGGATTTCACTGCCATGCCTCAGAACTGTGGTTTCATGGGAGTTTTAGTTTTATAAAGACCAAAATAGAACATCCATAATTCCATAGCATTGAGCCATGACAATTCAAATGATGTCAAATTGCAGTAGAGTCTCGCTTATCCAACATAAATGGGCCGGCAAAATGTTGGATAATCAAAAATGCTGGATAATAAGGAGAGATGAAGGAAAAGCCTATTAAACATCAAATTACATTATGAATTTACAAATTAAGCACCAGAACATCATGTTTTTCAATAAATCGACAGAAATATATGGTAATGTTATGTAGTATTTACGAATTTAGCACCAAAACATTGCAATTTATTGAAACAGATGTGGATCTGGGCAGGAGGCAGACTGCATTGGATAATACAAAACTTTGGATGAGTGAAGGTTGGATAAGCGAGACTTTACTGTACATTAATTTCACAGTCTGTATGTAGCCTAGAACTGGGAGACTCAAATTCTGGCTTAGCCATAGGAATATTGGTTGCCTGGGGCAAGTCACACTTTCTCATACTTAGAAGACAGCAATAGCAATCTCCTGTTGAATAAAATCTTGCCAAGAAAATTGTGTGATCATGAATGAGAGCTGATTTGAAGGCACACAACAACAAGCTTCATCCATAGCCAGGCCTGTAGCCAGGATTTCGATTCCGGGGGGGGGGGGGGGGGGGGGCTGAGTTTGTTTCGGCGGGGGCTGAGTCTGAGTGAAAGAGGGTCTACCCTAGCAAACCTTTTGTATGGTTACCCCAATACCCCCATGCATATGGGATATATTGAGTATGGTGATCAAATCATGATATTAATAAACATAACAGTTTAAATAATGCACCAGTAAGGCCTTTTCGTGAACCACCATGGCACACAGTTTCATTTTCCTTTCCATCCAGTTTTCTAACCCCCTTCTTGCATATCCCTACTGATGATTTTAAACAATGAGAGCTATGTTCATCTGCAAATGTTAATAATTTTCTTTTTAAAGTTTATCTTATTCCAATCCTTAGATTGCTTAGGTGCTTTGAGGGCTGCTGGTTTTCTAATGATGCAGAAAAAAGGTTTCATCAGATCCATTTCATTGTTACGAGAAGCAGCATGCCAAATTAACATTTTCACACTGTAAACTCCATCCCTATACAGCATGGGAGGCCCTTCTGTTAACCTTATTTAGAGAGTCAAACTGATGTGAAATGCATATGACCGTTTGAATGTACCATTGACTAAGGTGTTACCTTCAGGAAAAAAGAGCAATTTATGGGAGCAGGTTGAAGTGATGTCATTAAGGATAATACATTTAACATCAACCAATGTTGCTTAGAGCATGTCATTCAAATAAATAATTCAGAGTTTAACATTTGGGGAAAATATTTTTTCTGGTTGAAAATTCGGTCATCCTGTTGTTGAGCCATGGCAACCCGCTCCACAAAGGTTACTGAACAATAATAAGACTTCAAGCAAGAGATATAATTTTTTCTTTATTTTAAACATTTTACATTCTTTCCAAATTTTGCAATGTTGAAACCATTGGAGGCTCTGAGAGAACCCAGTGACAACTGTATCCTGAACTATATCAAAGCTAAACCCTTTAATAAATGTATAAACATGTTATTTTTTTGTGTAACTTGTATTGATTGTGTACCCTATCAATACCCTGTTTTAAACTGAATTGTTTCCATAACTCAACACCTGAGTATGGCTATTCCCCCCAAAAGGATTTTTTTTACATATGGCTGGTTAATCTGATCTGTTAGGACTCTTCTTTTGCTTTAAAAGGATCTGTAGAGAGCAAATATAAGTTTGATCATAAAAACCTCACTTTATATCTCCTTCATTTGAATTTTGTTTTACGTTTTTCAAGTTGGGAAAGGAGGAAAATGAATTTAATATGGACTCAGATGAAAAGTCTTTCAAAACAAAAATCTCTCAGTGCAATTTGAAAATATCTGAAGTTTGAAAAGTTGAGATCATAGTATGAAAAGCTAATCATATTTAATTCAGTGTATGCTATACTTAATTTCAATTTTGGCCTTGGAAGCTACAGAAAAGCAGCAGCAAGTGAAACACCAGTGTTAGACACATCCAGGTGAATTTGTTGTTTTTTCTTTCCATCTGTCTCTTCATATCTTTATTTCTCTATTCTTCTCTCTTTCTCATAGCACCTTGAAACAATTCTAAGATCTCCTTTGAACTCCTATTAAGCTAAGCTTGTGTAAAGAGTGTCAAAGGGGAACACACCCAGAACTCTCTGGGAGATCATGATAAACATTCCTGATGTTTTGCAGATGGACTCATCATCTGTGTATTTCACAATAAAATTTTACGAACCATTTAGACATCCAGCTGGTTCAATTCTCTGGGAGATGTATCCTTATTCCCAGCTCCTCTGCACACACCAACAATCTGTGACATATCTGTTGCATTATTTTGGAGCCCTCTCTTAATTCTCCCTACTGTGTCCTTTCCTATCGTGCACTACAGATCTCTAATTGCATCCTGCTTTGGTTGGCAGATGAGGCTCAAAATGAAACAGAAGAATTTGTCAGGTGTTCCAAAAAGTTGTTACAAAAGCTTCTCATTAACTCTCTGATATCAAAAGCCATTACATCTCAAACTAGATATGGAATGTTTTAATGACTCCAGTTCATATGTGCGTTTGGATTGCCATCATCATGGAAGCACGCAGAAGTTAAGTACATTTATCATATGCATATACTGGTTCAGATGTATACGCTTTGAAAATTCCATCAGGTCTAATATAGGATCATAATATATTAAATATATGATTGCAGCAGCAAAAAACAAGTTAAATGGCCCCAGTGGTGGTTTTGAGAATAATGAAGCATTGCAGGTGTTGTTGGATGAGACCTCTCATAAGACCAAACCAGTGCAGCTAATTTAAATAATGCTGGACATTGCAGTTCAACAACATCTGAAGGGTTGAGTTCCATTCTTTGTCCTGGGACAAAATGATTTCTGGAAGGGGTGCTTTTCATTTCACAAGCTTTTTACCTCTGCTGCATAGGCTTTTGTTGTATAGTCTTTGCCATTCAATAAAATACAACTTCCAGGATTTACTTTGGTACTCCTTGAACTGCCTTGGCTCAGTGCTATGGAATACTGTGTGTTGTAGTTTCACAAGGTCTTTAGCTTTCTCTGCCTTTGGGGAGGCACCAGCACTCTTCAGCAGAGAAGGCTAAAGACCTTGTGAAACGATAACTGCTAGGATTCCATAGCATTGAGACATGGTAATGAAAAGGGTATGAAACTACAAATTGAAATCTGAATGAAGTTTTGTTTCCAGTTTTGTCTGTGCTATTGAAGAGATGAAATTTTCTTTTTGTTTTGTGGCCAGAAGGGAAACACAGCCCTAAATGGACATCACATCCCCCTCATTACTCCCACAGTGGTCTGTCCAGATTATTTTTCATTGCACAGTACAAGATGAAAGTGCCTTCAAAAAGGATTTGTGAGGTAAGATGTGGGGCAAGACAGGCATCCTCCTTTCTCAGGCAAGATGGGTCTACCTCAAGTTTACTACAAGATAACCTGTTTTAGCAGAAATGTGTGATGATGTCCTTGGTCTGAATTAAGGAATGGGTTGCGGGGATGGAATGGAGTTGCTGGAATTTTAGGACTCCTCATTGCAACATTTTGAAGCAATCACATATGTGTGTGTTTCTCTGTGTGAGAACCTTTCTCTCCCTCTCTGTGTGTAGGCATATGTATTTGATTTTTTTATAGTTTATGTTTCTTATATAAACAAAAGAGCCATATTTATATATGATAAAAGAGAGACAGCACAGTACAATGATTTGAGCATGAGTCTGGAGACCAGGGTTTGAGTCCCCACTCAGCTATAGAGATCCATCGAGTAGCCTTTATTTACTTTATTTATACCCCACCCTTCTCACCCCAAAGGGTTTTACAAACTATGGCAAAAATCCAACGATGCATCACACACATAACAATAAACAAACCATATTAAATTATAAAACAGTTAAAACATATAAACAGTTAAAACATATACAATAAAACAGATTAAAAACATAAAAAGTGCTGAGGCATGGTTTCCATACATCTTGGTTTTCCCACAGTTATTATTCAGATTGCTAGGTTGAGGTCGAATTCCATATTACCCAACTCCTCAAATACCTGTGTACAAAGCCGGATCTTTAGCTTTTTCCCCTGAAAACAGAGAGGGATGGGGTCATCTAATGTCACTGGTGAGGGAGTTCCACAGCCAAGGGGCCAACATCGAGAAGGCCCTGTCTCTCCTTCTCACCAGTCACACTTGGGAAGGAGGTGGAACTGAGAGCAGGGCCTCCCCAGCAAATCTTAAGGCTATAGTTGGCTCATAAAGGGAGATACGTTCAGACAGGTAAGTTGGTCCACCCAGAGGAAAAGTGTTCTTGCCATACATCAAGGGAACCACTGGCCGCATAGGAAAGCTGATGAGGAAACACAACATACAAACTATCTACAGACCCACCAATAAAATCCAACAAATGCTACGTTCAGCAAAGGACAAGAGGGATCCTCTCGCTTTTGCAGGAGTCTACCGTATACCATGCAGCTGTGGACAAGTCTACATAGGGACCACCAAATGCAGCGTCCAAACACGAATCAAGGAACATGAAAGGCACTGCAGACTACTTCAACCAGAGAAGTCAGCCATAGCAGAGCACCTGATGAACCAGCCTGGACACAGCATATTATTTGAGAACACAGAAATACTGAACCACTCCAACAACCACCATGTCAGACTACGCAGAGAAGCCATTGAAATCCACAAGCATGTGGACAATTTCAACAGAAAGGAGGAAACCGTGAAAATGAACAAAATCTGGCTACCAGTATTAAAAAACTCTAAAATTAGAACAGCACAACAAGAGAGAGGAAACAAACAAGGACATCTAATTACCTCTCAACAAAACATTGCTCCAGGCACTGCCAGGCAATCAAATGCTAATCAAGGTGATCAGTTGAAACATTCACACCTAGCTCCAGATGACAAGAGTCCTTTGTCCCACCCTGGTCATTCCACAGATATATAAACTTTTTCCTAGTTCCAACAGACCTCACTACCTTCTGAGGATGTTTGCCATAGAAGCAGGTGAAACGTCAGGAGAAAATGCCTTCAGAACATAGCCATATAGCCCAAAAAAAACCTACAACAACCAAATGATTCTGGCCATGAAAGCCTTCGACAATACAATAACATAATAATAATAACAGAGTACTGGGTCCTGTACAATTAACAGTTTATAAAATGCAGCCAAGGGAGAGGCTATCAAGAACAGAGGGAAGTCCCAATGCAAGTATTTGTAGAAGGATGTTGATAGCTTTAAGTTTCCTAAAACATGAAGGGATGAAATGCACAAAGAATCTTCATTAGAATGATCTTCAGCAGATGTGCTATGACAATACAAGAGACTAGATTGGTGAGATCTTTCCTTACATATCATGACAGAAATCTGTTTGGACTGAAACTGTACAGAACGGTAAGCACGGTAGTTGTATGCTGCATAGTCTGCTAGCTGGTCAAGTAATTACTGTCAAATGGGCTGTGTCTGGCCTATATGGTATTTCTGCTGGGATCATTTTGCTTCCTGTTGTCCAGCAAGGGAAGAAATCCAGTTAAAAGAAGAATTCATGTTTTGGGTGCATTTCCCTTTTTTCCATTCAGAAAGAACATATTCAAATAAAATCCAAATTCAGATTCATAAAACCACCCAGAGATAGATGTCCCACTGAGTGGTTCTTCTTCAAGGAGAGAGAAAAGGACTGTAAGTTATATTTGAATTGCCTCGATTGGCCAAATTCTGGTCACTGGTGACTCTGTTTCTGCTAAAGTAATCGAAGCCATTCATGCAATTGAGAAGTGCAATGAAATATGAAACAGGAAATGGATTCTGGTTTCTAATCTCTGATGAATATAAACCTCGCCAAAGAAAGATAATAAAAGTTGCTGAACAAAGATGAGAAGAAGTAGAAATAAATAAACATGGAGCAGGATTGACTGCTGCCAAAGAGGATTTTCTTGCCATGAAAGCCCAGGTCCATCAATGGGTGGATGGAAGTGCGGAGGAATAATCACATTCTGTGGCCGGATAAATAAAAAGAAATGAACAATATTTGCATGCATAGTTTGTATAGTCTGATTCCACATTGCAACACATGTAATATTTCAAATATTATGAAAAAGGGAAGAAGGAGGGGAAAAGATCTGAGGTGCAGGACATTTCCAGAGTAAAATGAAAGGGCAAGGCAAGTGAGGCAACCTGTTCAGCAAAAAACCTCTTAACAGGGTTAGCCTTTAATTACTTTAAAATATGGTGCTACAACCAAGAAGGCCCCATAAAGACCTGAAGAAGTCCTAGATGGGGAAGAAAGAAAAGACTGTTCTTCTACTTCTCTCATAGAGAAACTATTTGGGTTGGAGCCTTCAGAAGATCCATGAAAAGTGGAGTGAATTGGATAACTGACATATAGTGCCTAGTATAATGTCTAGTTCAAGGGAAGTCATGGTGCCTCTCTATTCTGCTTTGGTTAGACCTCACCTGGACTGTGGTGTCCAGTTCTGGGCACCACAGTTCAAAAGAGATATTGACAAGCTGGAAGGTGTCTAGAGGAGGATGACTAAAATGATCAAAGGTCTGGAGACTATGCCTTATGAAGAGTGGCCTCAAGAGTTGGGTATGTTTAGGCTTCAGAAACGAAGGTTGAAATTACAGGAAAGGGGATTCCACTTAAACATTAGCAAGATTTTCCTGACCATAAGAGCTGTTCAACAGTGGAACTCTCTGCCTCGGAGAGTGGTGGGAGCTCCTTCTTTGGAGGCTTTTAAATAAAGGCTGGATAGCCATCTGCCAGAGGTACTTTGATTCTGCTTTTCTTTCATGGCAGGGGATTGGACTAGATGGCTCATGTGGTCTCTTCCAACTCTATGATTCTGTGAATCTATATGTTGTCAAGAGAAATCAAGCCGATTAATATGTTTTTGCCATGATTCAGTCTGGCACTGAAAAGCTCCTTCAGATGCTGTCCCAAACTGTAGTCTGGCAATTGAGCTCTGATGGCTCTTAGCCTTTTCCAAGCACTGTGTGCAGTTTTTAGTTCTTACTTGTTTTCACAATAAATTGTATGAAATACTGGGCAACCTAGGGAGTCCTTTTGAAGAGAGAAAACTGTTATAGAAATCAACCAATAAATATATAAAAATAAAAAACAGTGGGTTGTTGTAGGTTTTTTCGGGCTATATGGCCATGTTCTAGAGGCATTCTCTCCTGACGAAAAATAAACATTTTCTCTCTCTCCACTCAATGTTTATTTTGTGATAGTGATAAAGATGAATTCATTAGCATCTTCTCCAGCTAACTAATTTTAAATTCAGAACAAACTTCTATAGCCTTACAAATTATGTCTAGGGAGGCAGCAAGATAATATTTGTCTGGTTTATCTATTAATTGCTAGTAACAATAAGAATAACAGCAACAATTCAGTAATCTTTGAGCTGTTGAGTGGTTGTTGAGAAAGGATTTTTAGAAGGTGTGTCATGTTATGTTTTAAAGGCTCTTCAACTGGTTTTCATTGAAAAGTTGCTTTTAGTTGCCCATTTCAGTAGGCTCAGGTAAAAGCAAATTGGCACAGCCTCTCCTAGATTGTCTGTTTTTGCTCATTAATAACTTTTTCCATCTTCACCACACTGATGTTGTTTGGCTACATATGTCCTTCCTTCATCTGTGAAATATTGTAGGGTATATATGCTCTTAGGAGCCCCTGGTGGTGCATTGGGTTAAACCACTGAGCTGTTGCACTTGGTGACCAAAGGTTGCAGGTTTGAATCTGGGGAGTGGCATGAGCTCCCGCTGTTAGCCCCAGCTTCTGCCAACCTAGCAGTTTGAAAGCATGCAAATGTGAGTAGATCAATAGGTACCGCTCTGATGGGAAGGTAACAGCACTCCATGCTCCATGTTTCAGTGTTCAGAGGAGCCTGGGACTGATAAAGATAATACAGAATCTGAATAGTAATTAGGGAGATCAATTAATCTCTCAAATCATTATTCCATCACAAAAAAGGAACCTCAAACTTTCCCTTTTTACATACTCATCACCTTTTTATTAGAAAGCTGCAAACACTTTTTCTATGGACTACAGTTCTAGGATCCCCTGGCTGAGGCTTCAGTCATTGAGAAATGATTCTGGGTGGTGGGTGGCAAGAATGGCATTTATTTTGGCTGTGTCAGTTTCATTTTGAGACTTAAATCAATCCTCCCACCTTTCTCTTCCCATTTGTTCTGTGGAATTTGCATGGTTTATCTCACATTTGAGCAATGTCCAAAGAAACACTGCACTGCCAAAGAGCTTCTGCTTATCACAGCTTTTACATGGGTTCTCTAAGCAAATGTTTAGCCCTACTTGACTTGGGATGAGTGCTGTATTGATTATTAGCTGGAAGGAAACATCTGGTTTTCATTACCCATGGTAGCAGACCAGAGAGGGGTGCTGTCCTGGGCTGTGTGGTCACTTAACAGCCATCGGGGATAGCTATAAAGAAAATTTAACATATCCTGTAATTACAGACTGCAGAGCACAAAAGGGATCTGCAGATCTGATTTCAGAACAGAAGAAAATGTTTATTGTATCTGCTGCACACATTTATTTACTCAGTAGTAGCTGGGCATTTGAAATATTGCCTGTAGAAGAGCTTAGTCCTTCTTCTGCTTATGAGAACATTTCTCATATAAAGTCAGGAAACTCGAGTAAGGTTCTTGGTCAGGATGGCCTGCTTAATGTTTTTACAAGTTGCACAATTTTAGGATAGCTATTGTCAGTAGATGTGCCCTTGAAAATAAATTATACTTTGTGCCTTTGTATCTTGACTGAAACACCTCAGATGCATGCTGAAATGCAGGAAGACATAAGCTCAGGACAATGTGGGCTTGGATGTGCTCCTTCTTTGACTGATGATCACAACCTTAAGGGATGATCTGCATCTCTCGAGACATCTGCAGTTATGGCTTTCATGACATCCAGGATCACTTCAGAAGGAACACTTTCTGGGCCACTGATTTCATCCTCAACCATAAAGTTATAACTGGTCCAGGCATATACATATCTTACATGGAAGGCTTTCTCTCAGTCCCACCACCACCATTGGCATCTTTGGTGAGGAGATGGCTCCTCCCAATCTGTGGAACTCTTTCCCATGGGGGACCCACTTGGCTCCTCTCTCTTCTCTTATTGTGGCCATGTTATTGTTGTCTCTGCTAACACATTTTCTGTTAAAGAAGCAATGCTCAGGAACATATCTACTTCATTAAGTAAGGCATGCCTGTGTCTCTGTTTTGAGCCTTAAATGTGCAACTTACTCTTCTGTTTAAACTGAACTATTATTTATTTATTTATTTATTTCCAATATTTCTATCCCGTTCCTTTTCAACGCCTGAAGGGGGACTCAGGACGGCTTACATTTGGCAGCAATTTGATGCCACTACATATAACAGAGCAATATAACAATTAAAACAATAAGTAAAACATTCATTAAAACAGTAAAAACAGTATTAACAGCCGGATCACCATTCGAGTCAATTCCATATCCAAAGTGCTATCTATGCCTGTTGTCCAAAAACCTGGTCCCAGAATCACTACTTCAATTTCTTCCTAAACAACAGGAGGGATGAAACTGATCTTACCTCAGTGGGAAGCAAGTTCCACAGGTGGGGGCCACAGCCAAGAAGGTCCTGTCTCTCATCCCCCCAGACATATTTGCGACACTGGCGGGAGTGAGAGCAGGGCCTCCCCGGATGATCTTAAACTGCGAGGTGGGTCATAAAGGGAGATGTGCTCGGACAAGTAAGCTGCCAGAACTGTATAGGGCTTTATAGGTCAAAACCAGCACTTTGAATTGAGCTCAGAAGTGGACTGGCAGCCAGTGGAGCTGGCATAACAAGGGGGTGGTATGCTCCCTGTATGTAGCTCCAGTTAGCAATCTGGCTGCTGCACATTGGACTAGTTGTAATTTCCAAACAGTTTTCAAAGTCAGCCACATGTAGAATGCATTGCAGTAATCTATTCGGGACGTAACGAGTGTGGACCACTGTAGCCAGATGAGATTTCCCAAGGTACTATGTGGAATTTCACTGAAAATTTGTATTGGGTTCCATTTGGTTGTTTATTTGCCAGTTTGTTTTACATCCCCATGCATTCCTTGGATGTTTCTGTCAGGTGGGAATGACCAGCTTTGCTTCCCGTGGAACATCAGCGTCAGTTCAGGCTTAAACACTTATCAGTTGGCCTCCTCTGCAAACGGAATATATCTGAAAGCTTTAAGAGTTCAATCACACAGGATTTACCACAACTTTGATAACAACTTGCTACAGACTTTTCTGAGGTTGCCAAGCAGGGATGTGCAGAATTCCCTTTGCAAACTTGTTGCAAACTTTTGCAATACTTACAGAAGCACTGTTCACTTATCTTTAAATTCCTCAGTTATTTCATCTGATTAGGAACTTCCACATTTGCCTCAGAAGTTAGTTTAGATGAAAACCAGTGACAATGCTACTTGGAGACAAACTGTGGGAGTTGTTCTCATATTGAAATAAATACTTTCTCCCAAGCTTATTTACAGTGCCACATATAGACTGAAAAAAATGATCTTGTACTCTCAATATTAGTTGCTATTCCCCCTCCCCCCAAATTCACCACCAAGCTCTTTAAATCCAGATTCTTCAAACATAGCAGTCCTGTTCTTCCACTGCAGACTGTCAATTTCATGGCCTGTTGATACATTTATTAGGTGTGTAATTTGCTGTTTTTAGAAGGCTGTGGGGAAACTGTACAACTTGTTTTTTTCCCATTTTATAACTCCTGGATAGTTATCTGTTCATTGCAAATATTTTCACTATTTTAAATTTATTACTGAGGAATGAATAGCTTCCCTAGTGTAATGTCACCGACTTTCCCCCAGATTGGAGGAATACATAGTGTCCCTGAGATCTTTATCTGGGGTACATGTTGCTCATTCATTTATTTATGAATGTTCTTATTGATGACAGAGTGGTTGTAAAGTAGTTTATGCAATCTATTCTGCAAGGAACATAGATAGTCATTCTTTAAACACAGACATTTGGGGCTATGCTAACATCCTTCCTCTCTCTCTCTCTCTCTCTCTCTCTCTCTTTAATAGGAGAAAATAAAGAATTTTAATTTAAACCTGCTTACTGTACCAGGCCATTGGATCATCTATTCAAGTACTATATATTGGCTATCTGTTCATGCCCAAGCTAAAGATGTTTACTTAAAAGCCAGAAGTATCTTGGGACCCAAATAAATAAGCCAACAACTCTTTCTATCTGTTTCTCCATGTCCTGAGATGTACAGGAATGGTTTTTCTCCAGTTTGTGATGTGACAACCTGGTCCAGTTTTAGTCCTAGGGCTTCCCAGAACTAGCCTCAGCACCTTGGCTAGTTCTTCTAATTTTGCACTAAAACGTAGAGGAGATTGGGAGGCTCAATGCCACCGACGGATCAGTATTTTCAGTTTGATCATTTCTCCTTTTCTGTTGCAGTGCTACTGCGGAATTGTTATTGTTTTGTGCCTTCAAGACAGCTGTGACTTACAACTTTCTTAGCAAGATATATTGAGAGGAGGCATGCCACTGACTTCCTCTAAAGCTAGGTCAGTGTGATTTGCCCAAGGTCATCCAGTGGGTTTCCTTGATATTAAGGGAATTGGAACCTTGGTCTCCAGGTATCTTAATCTAATACTCTGATACTAGCACTATGCTGAATGGTTGTTAACTGCCATCAAGTTGACTTTGACTTATAGTGACCTAAGAATGAGAGACCCCCAAGTCACCCTGTCATCAAGAGCCCTAGAAGCCCCCAGTGGTGCAGTGGGTTAAACCCTTGTGCCGCAGGACTGAAGACTGACAGGCTGTAGGTTCAAAACTGGGGAGAGCGTGGATGAGCTCCCTCTGTCAGCTCCAGCTCCTCATGCAGGGACATGAGAGAAGCCTCTCACAAGGATGGTAAAACATCAAAACACCTGAGCATCCCCTGGGCAACATCCTTGCAGACGGCCAATTCTCTCACATCAGAAGCGACTTGCAGTTTCTCAAGCTGCTTCTGACACACACACACAAAATCAAGAGCCTGCTCAGACTATGTCTAGCAGCCACTTTTCGAGGTTCAGAAACAAATTTTCCAGCTATGCCACAGTATTGGATCCACTTTATCAAATCTATAGATGCTAAAATAGGACAGGGAAAATATGAACCAAGACCACCATTCTTTGTATCCCCTAACCCATTGATTTCCCCAGAAGCTCACATCTCTCCTAACTTTTTCTTCCAATGGAAAGAAATGCTCAAAAAGAATAAAGTTCTACTCCTGCAAGCCTTGCCCTGAAGAGCTTCCTTATGCAAATAGGTAGCTGGTCTTTAAGTTGTCAGAAATGGGGAACGTCCTGACTACATTTTTGTTCTACAGTGCATTGATAAAGGATCTGATGTGGGTATTAATTCATTCTGTCTTCAAATCTAAATTGCAGACCTTATGGCAACAACAGGAACTAAATGTTTGTTCTTTTTCTGCT
This sequence comes from Anolis sagrei, assembly GCF_037176765.1. Lineage (NCBI taxonomy): Eukaryota > Metazoa > Chordata > Lepidosauria > Squamata > Anolidae > Anolis > Anolis sagrei. Next base: position 37,304,580 of record NC_090021.1, read on the forward strand.
CCCCTGTCCTTTTTGTAGCATCTAGCCTGAAGACCTCTAGAGTAGAATTTAGAAATCAGAAAGTTTTCCTTTTGGACTACTGCTGGCAGAATTCCTCGTGGACACATTAGCTGGGAATTCTGAGGGTTATAGCCCCAAAATAACATTTTCAAGCTTTTGATTTGATTGTTTCGCATAAAAGTACTGTTGTTTTTATAAGCTTTAAAGTCATTGCTGAATTATAGCAAACCTATCAGGGGTTTCCTGGCCATTTGCCATTGCCTTCTTCTAAGGCCGAGAATGTATGACTTGCCCAACGACAGAGAGTTTCCAAATAAGGATTCAAACCCTGATCTTCCAGAATCTTAGTTCAGCATTCAAACCACTACATCACACTAGCTTTCAATAAAACATTACTGATTTCTTAAAATTTTAGTCCCTTGTGGCTTAGCATATTTTCTATTATTTGTCACAGGGGGATTAACCGTTTCCTATGCTATCCAAAGCGCTCTTTCTGTCTCCCTTTCCCTCCCCCCCTCCCCCCCCTCTCTGCATAGAGTTACACTTAAAAACGTGCCTGTTCCGACATACATACAAATTCAATTTAAAAACAAACCTACAGAACCTATCTTGTTTGTAACTTGGGGACTGCCTGCAAACCTTCTCATGTACCATTTTTACTTGGACTGACTGTATTATACATATTTCCCAGTCTTTGCTAAGTGTTAAGTATGTTAACGGTACTCCCAAATTATGGTAAAGCAAACATCACCAGAAAGAAATGATTTAAAAAAATGGTAGGCTATGGTTTCATATGCTGCTTTCTTAAAATAACAATGTAAAATTGTGAGATCTCCTGTTTGGAAATGAGCAAATCATTTACCTCTTCTCTTTCCAAAATAAGCAGATGATGTTAATAAATAGCTACTTTCATCATGAATTGTGTGTGTGTTAAATGGCTCCATTTCAATGGCACATACCACTGTAGTCTTCAGACCTGATGGGATCAACATATTAAATGATCTACATTCAGCTCATCTACAAGATTCTTCTTTTTTTTACCATGGGAAGAGGCCGGGAGATATAAATAAAGTTTGATTGATTGATTGATTGATTGATAAATAATCCAGTAGTAAATGGCAGTAAGTCCAAATGGTTAAATAATGTGGTCAATAACATTTAACAGCAGCTGATTTACCACTGTCATTCATGCCACAGCCTGTAAATGAAGGGCATATGCTGTCATCTATCTCTTTCACCGTGTGAGGCCTAGATAGGAAAACAAGAACAGGTGAAGACAATCCTCTTTGACAGAAAAAAGTTGTGGACATTCCAAGTCTACATTTTAACAGTGCGAACCTTGCTCTTGTCAACACAGGCAACCTAATAATGTTGGAATCCTTCACAAGACCAGATTACGTCTTCTATTGAAATGTGTGAGGGTGCTTATCTCTTCATGGTGTATAACAACACCAGAGTTTATAGATAGAAGACTTGGAGTGACAGTTGCAATGGATAAATTCATGACAAAAGATTGGTTTATAAATCTGTCCAAAAGAGATTGAAAACAGAGGCTATCATTTATTTTTGAGCAAGGACCTATTATGTTATGAACTTTTCACAGAATATTGCAAACATGTCTTTCTTTTTTCTTTTTAATAACGCAAAACATAATATTTAGGAAAAGAGCCTTGAAGTCTTCTGTTTATTTAAAAAGGAACATCATCAATTGTGCATAGAAACAAGGCCAATACAAGAGACAGCGATATAATGCAACTAGCCAACAGAAGGAGAAAATTCAAGAAAACAATAAATACCAGCTGAATTTTGTTTAAAAAAACTGAAGTTGATATGGGAGTGGTTTCAACTTTTGAAAACTCCAATAATAATGTCATAAATCCCACAAATTATTACTGGAACAGGGGTCACATGTAGCCCAAGAATGGCTACTGCTGGTGAACTAAATGAAATAAGCAATAGATGTTCCATATCGATGTGGCTACCTGAGCCTCAGGTAACAATACTAGATCCAAGAGTATTACCAGGTTATGTATCTCCTCTTTTAGGAGTAATACAAGCACACAGAATCATACCACCAGAAAAGACCGGAAGGGCCATCCAATCCAACCTCCTGCCATACAAGAATATACAATCAAACCACTTCTGGCAGGTGATTATCCAGCCTCTGTTTAAAAACCTCCCATCACGGAGACTCCACCACACTCTGAGATGGGGTATACTTCTACTTCCTCTTAGTCTGCACAACTAATTTGAGAACCTAAGTATATCTGTTATGGACCTCATGCTCCCATGTTGTGGGGGAAGCCTCCGATGATGCTTCCACCATGGTTGTGAACAGAGCCTCCACCAGAAGTCACATGTGGGGCTCTGTCCCCAAGACAGGGTGAAAGCATCATAGGACACTAAATTTACCCCTTAAGAATAGGCCCTGTGGCTTATTTCCAAGATTCAGCTTTTAACTTTTTAGCCCTTTCCTTTTCTCAGCATAGTTAGAATTTTCAAGAAACCTTGGATTATCCTAGAGCTCCATAGCCCATCTGGAGAGCTGGATTGGGTATATTTTGCCCACATAGACTCTGACATCATGACCCTTTTTTTGCACTGAACAGCACAAGAAAGAAGATGCCTCATTCCCGTGTCACTACTGCCACTCCCTGACAGCCTTGAATTTCTCTGAAAGCTCCTGCCTGTAGTCAAAATGGGCTACCCACAGAAATAGCAAGAAGTAGGGGGTTATTTGATTTCCTACTTGCTGACCACACAAATACAATGACAGGCACTCATAGAGAGACCCATGGCTGACGACATGGAGGACAAGTGGATGCCCCATTGGGACTAATGTGGTCTCAGTGGGAACAAGAGAAAGGGTCTTCCCCATGGCTGCCCCCCCCCACCTCTGGAACTCCCTTCCTAAGGAGTTAAAGATGGCTCCCTGCTTTCAAGAAACAGCTGAAGATGTACCTTTGCTCACTAGCTTACAAGGAGGAGGAGCAGTAATTGGTAATATTACCATTATACCTCTGATTAATAGCTTCCATCTGTATCCGTGCCTAGCTTGCCCCCCAGCTCAATAGATATCTTGAGCAATAATCAATCTATTTGCCCCAAGGAACTGGGAAATTGTTGTTTCTGTTTGATGTTTGATATTTTGTCTTATGTCTGTTATAACAGACTGTGCTTTTTCATTTAATTTAAGTTGTTTAAGTCATAATTCATGTTTATATGTTGGGTTGTTTAAATTTTGTTATGAATGTATTGTTGTTGTATTTGGGTATTTTATGTTTGGAATCTGCCCTGAGTTTCTCCAGGGTGATAGAGCGGAATATAAATAAAGTATTATTATTATTATTATTATTCAGTCAGGCAGTGCCATCTGGATTCCAACACAGTGCCTCAGAGAGCTTGTACTGGTGTGTATGGTTGCCCTCATGTTTGATCCAGGGCCATGGTCAATCCCAGGTCAATCTGGGGCAATGCCCCAGATTGGCCCCAGGTTAGGTGGTCAGTGTAGATTCTTCGTTAAGTGCCTTATTTCTTATGGCAATAGCTATTAACCTTCTCCTGAATCCAAAAAGAACTTCTTATGAAAGGATCGTAGCTACATCTTCTGCTAAAACAACAGGTGTCTTCTGCTCACCTCATCATCTTTCCTGTGATGTTTGCAAAACCTCCTTTCCTAGTTTTTAGACTTGGAATGGTGCCATGGCTGTGGGTCAGGTCTTTGGGAAATGGAGAATCTCTTGCTTCCCAGGATGCCAATTGCTGTAATAACAATGTTTTAGGCATTAGGGGAGAGATTCACTCCCCTCCCACATTATAATAGCCATAACTGCTAGAGGTGTAAGGTCTGCTTGGCCCATCCCTTCATTTCCATCACAAAATATAGATTTTAGGAGTCATCTATAGAAAGGCCAAACCTCGTCCTCATCCTTCCTAAAAAATGACATCAATGCAGCACCCTTAGGCTGGTTGAGGATTCTTGATATTTTTTTCTTGTAGCCCAGCAAACTAACATTTCTATGTTTCTCATGAGATCCTTGATCCCACTTTTGTCTCAGTGCAACTTTTCCAGACATGTTTTTTGTTCCAATGGAAATGTTGACGCAAACAGATAAAAGACCAACTCCATTAGTCCTTCATTCAAGATCAGGCAGTAAAAAATAAGCACTAAAACAAAACATCTGCATTCAGAGTTGACTATTTTATAACACCTGCACAATAAAACCATCCATCATACTGTGAGCATCTGTGAAATTTATGTCATTGTATAAAATATACTGTCATATAACACTGAATCCAGATGCAACCCTCTGTGTACATTCCTCTAAAAGAGATTTCTCCCAATCTGGTGGCAACAAATGCTTTAGACTACAACTCCCACCCTCATGATGGAATGGGAGTTGTAGTTCAATACATCTGGAGGACGTCTGCTCACAGAAAACTGAACTCTTTTCAAACTTCTTTGGCTGATAAGCTCTTAACATGAAGCCAGTCTGCTATGTGGATTTCTCCTTGCCAATAAGGAACAGATACCTTAATTCCACTACATTATACCATCAGACAAAAAGAATGACACAAATTGCTGCATTATCATCCTTCCAGAATGACATCTAATAATAAAAAAGAGAGCTAGCGAGCAAGAGCGCTAGACTTATACCTATTGTGAATCATCAATGCTGCTGCAAGTTATTACCTCCAGTAAACTAATGGATTAAAGAGGAGGAAAAGAGTGGGAGAGGAAAGCAGAAATGTAGCAGCACCTTTAAGACAAACTTTTTATTTTAGGTTTTGGTGGGGGTAAACTCACTTATTCAGGTGCAGTAGAAATTTGTTTTAATGGATTAAAAAGTTATTTGAAAGACCTCCATACAGGCATCAGTACAGCTATGAGCCCTTTTACACTGTATACATAGTCACAAGACTATGACTCTGGTTTAATCATTATGGCAACATTCTATGGAACCTAAGGGTTTTTACATTTGTGTTGTTGTTGTTGTTGTTGTTGTTGTTGTTGTTGTTGTGCACCTTCAAGTCATTCCTGACCCCCGGAAAGTCTAAGGTGAGCTATCATTGGGATTTCAATATAAGATTTGTTCACAGGAGATTTGCCATTGACTTTCTCAGACGCTACCCAGTACGTTTCAAGGCCACTTGGAGTTTTGAACTCTGGTCTCCAGAGTTGTTGTCCATGCTCATCCCACCACACTGGTTCCTTGGTTTATAGTTTATAGAGGGATGATTATTATTTTCAGTCAGAGAGTTCTAGTGCCTCAACAAACTACAAATCTCAGGATTCCATTGGATGCAGCCATGGCATTAAATTGGAATCATAATGCTACGACTATGTGCTGTGAAAGGGCCCTCTGAGAGTTTTGCCTCAAAGATGTGACCTTTAGAGGGTTATATGCCAAATATTTCCCAGTTGTGCATCTGTAAATAAAAGAAATGGTGTGGACAAGTCAGTTCAAAACTGCACATTACTCTAATCAACATAGTTCTAGTGCCTCACCAAACTACAAATTACATAATTCAACAGGATGAAGCTTTGGCAATTGAAGCAGAATCATGACACCATAGCTGTAAGACACAAAAGGACTCGTGATCCAATTATATGAACCACACTACTTTCCAAAGGTCAGAAAATTGGTTGAATACAACCACCATTTGATGTGACCCTAGACTGAGAGGAGTTCAGAAGTTTCTATTGGATTTAAGGCATGTAGATTGGCATTGTTCCCCCCATTGGCCATATCCCATGGCCACAGATATGTGTCTATTTCTCACATTTTAACTGTAGCCAAGTTTTTCCTTCACAATTTTTCATCACAGCCTGCGTGATGGAGCAATAAAAGTAAAATATTTGCTTATTCTAAATAAAGAGCAGATCCTAGAAGGCATTGCCCATTAGTTCCAAGTAATGTCTGAAATACAGATGATCTAATGGTGTCAACAAAACACAGGACTGCTTCTTCTCTATTCCTTCTCCTTTCCTTTTTTCTCAGAATGTCTTGTAATTTTTTTTAAAAAAAGATAAATACTATCCCCCTCAGTACATTTGTTGAGCAGACAGAAGAGTCGAGAAGAACTGAGTAATATCCCAAACAAAGAAAAATGCCAAGGGAGAAATTTGATGTCCTGTGGGTAGGGTATTAATTGGCTTTATTAACAAACAAAAGCCAATTCTTTCCATTCAGCATAATCTAGGCACTGTTTATTTTTGCTGGTATGGTTGGGAAAGGAATTTGTCCGAGAAGCAATTGGCTTACTAGGCAAAATAAAGATTGATGGTTGAGGAGTCAAAGCAGCAGCCAGATAACTTGTGGAGTTTGTGTTCAAGTGCTGTCTCTGTACAAAAATACCTCCCCCTCCACCCCTTTTATGGTCTAGTTCTGTTTTTCCATCCTGGAGCTGGTGTACCATAATTCACATCCCCATATATACTAACATTTCACAATCCAAAGGAAAATTTGTACATAGAACAGAAACATTCAACGGGACTATACTTGTCATAGTCTGAAACCTTTTTATGGCAATACCCCCAAGCTATTATGAGAGTATGTTTATTCTATTTCAAGGGGCTTAAATGCATTGAAATTTCTTAACATTTACTATAATCACATGTTTTTTGCTTAACTCATCTGTGTCCCATAAGAAGACTTATATACACTTGGATATTTTCCAGGGACCAGTTAACAATAGTTATTCATAAACTATTACCTATTCCAAATGACAAGAATACCCTTGCTGTTTTCCTTATTTTATATCAACTACCAAACTTGCAAATTTTGTATTTTGTCTGTTTGTTTGTTTTGTTCTGTTAGAAATGTAATGCAATTGACTGGTTGCCCTGACACGACAAATAAAAATTCCTTATTCTTAGTTGTTGATGCTATGTTTCTGGATAACACCTATATAGGACTTGAAAAAGTTATTTCTTGGACTCCATCATGTCATGAGGAATATTCTGGGACTTGTAGTCCAAAACATAATTTGTCTAACCTTTGTGTCTTAACAAAACTCAACTGAGAAGTCAAATAATTATGGTGCACAGCTACATCATTGAGATGGAATATCATAATCACATGTGGTTTTGCACTTAGTGGTTATTTGCTTATAGTTCATCAATCTTTGTTTTAACTCAAGAAAATTATTATTATGATTGCTTCTACTTAACATCTCAGCCTCAATTCTATTCTATGTCATTACATGGAGTGCCAAATGACACTAGATCCCTAATGTAAAGGCACCCTTCATGCTTGAGGGACACAGATCTTCTCTGTTCAAAGTTAGAGTGCAGAAACCAACTTTCCCTAATCCTGAAGAAAGCATTGGAATACAATGCAGACAGTGGAACACTTTATTAAGGGATGTTTCCTGCCCATGTGGACTTGGGAGAGTGAAGCAGAGAAACTCTGGTGGCAACTTGTCAGTGATCAGCTCTAGGAATCAATTTGTTGCAACTCTAACTTCTGGAATGTTGTTCAATAGGGAATGAAAGGGGCCCTCAAAGAACACAACTTAGTAAGGAGACTGAAAAACTGGAATATATCCAAAAGAGGGCAACCAAGATTTTAAAAGCTTTGGAAGCTAAACCCAATGAGGAATAGTTAAGGGAACTGGATATGCTTAGCTTGGAGACTAAAAGAACAAGAGTAATACGATAGCCGTCTTTAAATATTTGAAGAGATGTCATGTACAAATCTTGTTTTCTGCAGCTCCAGAGACTAGGAAATAAACCAATGAACCAATTTCAATAAAAGATATTTCATCTGAACTTGAAGAAGACCTTCCTGATGATGAGAGGGGTGTTTGACTGAAGGCCTTAGGCCAGGGGTCCCCAAACTTTTTAAACAGAGGGCCAGGTCACAGACCGTCAAACTGTTGGAGGGCCGGATTATAATTTGAAAAAACCCCCAACATGAATGAATTCCTATGCACACTGCACATACCTTATTTTTAGCACAGAAACCACTTAAAAACAATACAATAATTAAAACTGAATAGTATTTCAAGGGGAAGTGTGGGCCTCCTTTTGGGTGATGAGATAGGATTGTTGTTGTTGTTGTGTGCTTTCAAATAATTTCAGACTTAGGTTGACCCTGAGTGAGGCCTGGGTAAATGACCTGGGAGGGCCGCATCTTTGAGGAGTAGAATTTTAAATAAAGCTTGGGTGGGCATCTCTCAGGAGTCCTTTTTCTCCTTCCAACTCTATGACTTTATGAAAGAAGAAGGGGATGGAGGCAGACAATCTTGTTCTAGTACAAATATGCTTCTGATACAGTTGGACTGATCCACTTGTTTGTAATGATGGTCATCTGGAGGAAATGATCCCAAGGGGGGAGGAATATACAGTATAAGAAATATGCCATAGAAGAATCTATGTTGGGCAACTTTCACAGTTTCCCCTGAGATGCTTAAGATAGCTTTCCTGGCTCTCCTTCAGCTACTCTGCTGCCCTCATATGTGGCAATAGATACTCTTCTGTCAGTAGCAGTGAAGGAAGCTTCAACTGCCAGTCCAGATAGTTTCTGTGCATGGAATATATGGGAGGGGGTGTGAGAGGGGCAAAAGTTACATTTCAGAGGCAGAACGGTTTTAGTATAACATGCCTTTAATTATTTTTAATGTTGCTTTGAAGGGGAATTTCGAGACAATTTAAGATATACATTTAAGTTATTTTCTATGTTTAACATCCTTCCCTCATACAATTCTTGACATTTGAAGGGTGAGTGTGCAGCATACATTTTACCAGGGATAGAAAGAAGGGAAGACACATAAACAACCAATGCCAAAATATAGCTATATAGATTATTAAATTTTGCATGCTCCATGAACACCTTTCCAGACTACAAACTACACCAAATCACAGCCAATGTTTAGTTTCCAGTGAAATTTGGAAGTGTTGGTCTGGGAAAAGTACTTAAACTTCCCAAAGTATACTTTTGAAAAAGTCAACAACAAAATATGCCATTGGCGGACAGTGGTGTCAATCAAAGTATTTGAGACTATATTCTCTGTCAATGCAGTGGTTCTGAATGAGACTGGTAACCTATTAAGAAATTAACCTGATTTTACTTTCACCCAATGTTAAGGCAAACAGATTAGGTTTTGCGCACACTGAGTAAACACAAATGTGTTTTCTATTAATGTTTTAGACTTTGGGAAGGATCCCAGCTTAACCTTCAACTCAGGGGCCTTCCACATAGCCCTATATCCCAGAATATCAGCGCAGAAAATCCTACATTATCTGAGTGTGGACTCGGATAAATATTCTTGGGTCAGCTCTGGGTTAGGATTAGACACTCATGAACTGGATGTGTGCTGGATATGTATTTCAGGTTTGTTATTCCCTTTGTTTGCCTTTTTGCAATCTGGGGATGCACCTTGGTCCAGAAAGAAAAAAGGCTTTGGGCTGATGTGAGTTTTTTTGGGCTGTACAGTGATTCTGGCCATGAAAGTCTTCGAGAAAACAAGCTTTGTTTTTGTGCAGTTTTGACTCCTTCAGGAGATTTTAACATGTAACTTCAAGTGACTTCCCCCCACATCCTATATATCTGTTTATTGGGTTGTTGTAGGTTTTTTCGGGTTGTATGGCCATGTTCTAGAGGCATTGTCTCCTGACGTTTTGCCTGTTTATTATTTATATAGCTTTAACATATAAGCAGGGAGAATATGCTAGCCCTATGGTCTCCACAAAGGTTTTAATTGTTCTCTCATGTGGAAAGTGACTTTGAGGAGAGCTTTCTTTGGAGGCTTTTGACACAATCCAAATTACTGGAAAATCATCTAAAGAGTCTCCACTGTGACAGGACCTCTTCTTTACAAAGTACCATTCTTCATGTGAAGGAAACAGAAATGTGTGAGGAGGGGACGGTGCTAGCTCACTTCTCCTTCCTGCACTATGTGAGTAATGATCATTTGCATAGGGCTACAATATCAAATAACTAATCTCAGAAATTGCTTCTTTTTTATAGCCATGGTGATGGTCTATTTAAGCAGACAAGATTTCTTTCTGGAGTAGTATCTGGGGAATATAGCATGTTAGACAGACAGCGCTTTATGGCCTCCTAATGAACTCCAACTTGTAGTCCAACTCCCTTAAATTGTCTCTTTTTAAGATTAATTTGCTGCTTTCTCCCCTCTAGGAAGGCTGTTGTTGATAGGGAGTGTCCAGTGCTGAATAAATGAAAAGTACTAATGCATGTTCTTTAGGGAGAAGAGATAACCTTTTCTAAACACAATGGGATGCAATTTTGGAAATGATGGCATTTACCATGGTAAATACAGTCTTCAAGGTACAAGTGTTAGATCTCTTCCAGTCATGTTTGAAGGTTTTCATGTTAACCTTTTCTTTGATAATATAAAAATGATGACCACCTTAAAAATATTATAATGAATTGTGGTTAATTATGTGTGCTATCCCAAGATACTTTAATTGATGCTGAATGTGTGTCCTTGTTCAACTTAAGACAATTTGCACTTAAAAGAGCAAGTGTAGCACAGTGGATAAAGTAACTGGATTTATGCCAGGGAAACCCAGGCTCCAATGCCATTCCTCCTTAATAAGTGGTTTACCCCCCTGTTTAAGAAGCTCCACTGGTTGCCATTTGTTTTCTGGGCCCAATTCAAGGTGCAGGTTATCACCTACAAAGCCCTGAACGGTTTGGGACCCACCTACCTTTGTGACCGTATTTCCTTCTATGAAGCAGCATGACCCCTTCGATCTTCAGGGGAGGCCCTCCTCTCACTTCCTCCTCTGTTGCAAGCACAACTTGTGGGGATGAGGGAGAGGGCCTTTTCTGTGGTAGCTCCTCGGCTTTGGAACTAGTTACCCAGAGAGATTAGGTAAGCACCCATCCTGAAAGCCTTCAAGAAGAGCCTAAAAACCTGACTGTTCAGGAGTGCCTTTGAGGAATGAATGCAAATCCCCATACTTCGACCAGCTCAGTACAACATGCCCTATGATGCACTTTATTTCATCCTTTAGTGAAACTCACTCAATTGCTTGTCCCATCTGAAACCCCCACCAGACACACTACCCTACTCTTCCATCGCACCCAGGGTTTTTAAATTTCATAATTTTATTCCTTGTAACTGGCCCAGCCCGTCATGTTCACTTTACTATTTATTTTCATTTCCTATCTTTGACTTTGCATTAATTTGCTGTTTATTTTTTAACTGATGTTATTATTTACTGTGTGTATTTGATTTTGATTTGTTGTAATTGTTGGGCTTGGCCTCATGTTGTAATTGTTGGGCTTGGCTGCCCTGAGTCCCCTCTGGGGAGATAGTGGTGGGGTATAAATAAAGTTTTATTATTATTATTATTATTATTATTATTATTATTATTATTATTATCACTGTGAGTCATGCATAGTACATAATTATATGGCTATTATTCTGGGATGTACAGTGTAGAAAGAAGTAGTTTAATTGTAAACCAGATTGCTCTAGAGCAGTGGTTCCCAACCCTTTTTTGACCAGGGCCACTTGACTAGGGCCCACTTTGACCAGGAACCACTTGAATGGGGACCACTTTGACCAGGAAGCACTCTCCAACATTAGTACCAAAAGAGATGGATCTGGTTAGTTCTGTGGAAAGGAGCAGAAATAAAATCAATCAATGAATCAATAAAGAGGAAGGAAGTTTGCGGATCGAATTTTCGTTGTCATGGCCCACTGCTGGGCTGTGGCCCACAGGTTGAGAACCACTGCTCTAGAGCCTAACCAAGCTACTAACCCCAAGACTCCATAGAAATCTACCTGCCATGGTTTCATCCTATGGAACTCAGGGCTTTGTATTTTGGTGAGGCCCTGGACCAATCTGACAGATAATTCTCAGTGCCTTTTCTTACACTGCACATTCCAGGATTCCATTGAATGGCACCATGGCAGTCAAAAGTGAATAATTGTGCTACAGTTTACTAGTGTGAATGGATCTCATGTCATCTTAGACCAACTATTTTTTCTCAGCTTAACATGCCTCAGAGATTTGTTGTGATAAAGTGAGTAAGCGAAGTTCTTCATTTCTTTGGAAGGATGGGTATGATTTTTTTTAAAAAAATCAATAAAACAGAACTATCATTTTCAAAAACATTTGACTTGGATTTACACACTTCTATCGAAATGCTGCACTACAGGGTGTATGCATGTGTACGTGCCTTCAAGTTGTCTGTTGATTTATGAATTTCATAGGGTTTTCTTAGGCAAGGAATCCTCAGATGTGGTTTTGCCAATGGATAAAATGTACTCTTATGATTTTTTTTACTGTAGATGTGTTGATGAGGTGCTAGTTTAATGTATTGTCAAAGGCTTTCATGGATGGAATCACTGAGTTGTTGTATGTTTTTCGGGCTCTATGGCCATGTTCTAGAAGCATTCTCTCCGGACGTTTTGCTTGCATCTATGGCAAGCATCCTCAGAGACTGTGAGGTTTGCATGTATGGCAGGCACAACCTCTGAGGATGCCTGTCATAAATACAGGCGAACCGTCAAGAGAGAATGTTTCTAGAACATGGTCATAGAACCCAAAAAACCTACAACAACCTACAACATTAAGAACAAGCTTCAAAAAGTTACTTTTTTGGACTACAACTCAAAGAATTCCCTTGCCAACATGGTTATTAGTTCTGTTGACTGGGGAACTCTGGAGTAGTAATTTAAAAAGGGACTTTTCCAAGATCTGGTTAAACACAGAAATAATGTAGAGATTTTTTTTTTAGCCTGTCTTATTTTCAATTTTTGAAAAAGTCAAATGAAACTAATTTATTCTTTGTGCTGGGTAACTAGAAACTCAAAGTATTTTGATGCCAGTTAATAGATGTATGCTTTCAGAAAACTGATAAATAAGTTTCACACATGTATATTAATCCATCACTTTTTGTGCCCTGAATGTGTAGAAGAGGCATTGTTGATTATTATGATTTCTATAATGTTTATTTCCAAATCAACCAAGTACTTCTCAATAGAAAGAGTTTACATGTCTGGATTATTAACCTAGATGGTGAATGGAGAATCGTCAGTGGAATTTTCTAAAGTGTATGACAGATTTGAGATCTGGCATTCTCCATAATCTTGGATGACTAGTTGTGCTGACTAGGCTAATGGGATGTGCAGTGCAAAACCATCTGGAGGGCAATTGAATGTCTTCTCTACTGGAATATAGAACTGTAACCCTAAAAGGACATTGATAAGTGTACAGTACTTCAGCAGAACTTGGCGTCTGTGTTTACGTCGTCAGTACATAACTAAGTAATACAGAGATCTGTACATATTATTCCAGTTCATTTCAGGCAAGATGGCAGAGAAAGATAAAATTCAAGAGGAGTGGTGAAGAGCAAACCCAGCCTGATAATTATATAAAATATTGTCATATTTCCTGTCTAATAAGCACAAGAAGTTCCATAACTCCTCTGATTAGGCATATTATCCTTCTTCACAAAGTCAGCGTGATTTATGATTAAAGTGATTTGGACATACTTTCCTCCAGCTATAGAGATTTCATAATTCCTAGCGCACGTCTGGAAAATCTCCCAACGTCCTGAGTTTAAACCAAATTAATGTCTTCCAGAATGACCCAGGGAATTAATGAGGTTTTCCCTCTCAGTTCTGCCCATGCAGGTCAAGTAAATCATTTGCTGGCCCTTAGTCCATTCTTTCCCTCCTCTGTCTTTCTGACTCCGTGTACAACGATAACAAAGATGCACATGCCTTTGAAATACAGCATCACTGACACTCTCCGTCCATCTGTTGGGACATACTTTAGGCTCTGCTACTCTTGTCGGCTGTAAACTCTGCCTTTAATGGAGTCAGTAATTGCTGATAAATGGGGTATCAGTGAAGTCAGTGTACTGTAGGTTTCCCCATTCTTTTCTGCTGATGTGTGCTATTTAAATCTTCCTGCCATTAGTTCAAGTGCATCCTCTTCTGTCATTCCCCTCCCAGCATTTTTTGGCTTTGGACTTTGAATTTTTAATGCAGGGTAAAACTAGATACTGGAGGAGCACCATTGCCAACAAACACGTTATCTACATTCTACCCTTCCCCGAACAAAGAAAATGTGAAGCATCTTGAAGGCATGCTCACTCATTTCCTGTATTATTCATATACACACATTTTTTTCATCCCATCATAAATGTTTTATCACAGCCATAACATTTTTGGGAGCTATTTCAGATGAACAATAAAAAAGCTATCCAAAAATACTCTCGGCTTCTCATTTGGAAAGGGATAAACTAAGCGTACATTTTAAGGCAACCTTCCTTTGTACTTTATACAATCTAAATCCCTGTGTTCTGATTAATTCTTTCTCCACTTTACCTGGAGTCATTTATACCTGTCAGGAATGCCTTGAGAGTTGGTGGTCCAATTTCAGCTCTACCACTGCCTGACTTGGACAGCTATAATAACCAATTATGATGGAAAATGATGTTTAGACTGATGGAATGATGCTTCTGGATTCATTTCTGGAGGGTTTTGTTTTTCAGTTCTTGGTGTCCATCTCTAAATAAAATTTAGAGCCAAGAAAGGTCCAGGAGTCTCTATTGGGAGACAAGTCACTGGCACATAGTTAAGAGATAATTCCAATTGTAATCCCTCCAAAAATCGTATTTTCAATATGTAAGCCCCCCTCCAAGATGTCTATTTTGATGTCATTGCAATGTGTACATGTGTGTGTGACAGCAGGAGAGATTTGACCAAATATTTTCCTTTAGCCTCTTAAATACAGTGTGATAACCATGCAGCTGTGGACAAGTCTACATAGGGACTACCAAACGCAGCAAGGCCCAAACACGAATCAAGGAACATGAAAGGCGCTGCAGACTACTTCAACCAGAGAAATCAGCCATAGCAGAGCACCCGATGAACCAACCTGGACACAGCATTTTATTTGAGAACACAGAAATGCTGGACCACTCTCACAACCACCATGTCAGACTACACAGAGAAGCCATTGAAATCCACAAACATGTGGACAATTTCAACAGAAAGGAGGAAACCATGAAAATGAACAAAATCTGGCTACCAGTATTAAAAAACTTTAAAATTGCAACAGCAAAACAGCAGAGAGGAAGCAGGCAGGGACATCTAATTACCTCTCAACAAAAGTTTGCCTCAGGCGCAGTCAGGCCATTGTATGCTAATCAAGGTGGTCAGTTGAAATATTCACACCTAGCTCCAGCAGAGAAGAGCCCTTTGTCTCACCCTGGTGATTCCACAGATATATAAACCCCTTTGCCTAGTTCCAACAGACCTCACTACCTCTGAGGATGCTTGCCAACGTGAAGGCGAAATGTCAGGAGAAAATGCCTCTAGACCATGGCCATACAGCCCGAAAAAAACCTACAACAAACCAGTGTGATAGCCATTTTTCAGAACCTCCAGGAGTCTTTGAGAGGTTCCTTAAGAGGTTCCGGTGAACAATATCATTCTTGTATCACCAGTTATAGAATAATACTTGGATACATCTGTGTTGCTTTCCTTACTCCTCATTGGTGTACACTGGGTTTAATGTTATTGTCTTGGGTCATTTTTGCCACTTTTTAAGGGGGGGGCTGTATCTGAAGTTACCTGAATGGTCCCTGTCAAGAGCGGCAAGTGATTCCTCACAGGATTTTATGTAGTCTTCATGAATTTCATTCTGACTGATAAAAACACACACCTTTCTATGGGATTTAGGGTGACCCCGAACTCTCAGGGACCATTTCTAACTTACTGTCTCAACTAAAAGGAAAACAGCTCACCTGGATATGCTTCTCTGTGTGGATTGATGGAGTTATCAGTTGCTACTTTGTTAATGGGCTGATATTACAGGAATATGTCTTTCATGTTGGGGTTATTTTAATATATTTGCTGACTCTCCAGCTTTGAATGCAGACATAGATGTGATCAAGAGGGATATAGATATTGGAGGACTAGGTCTTCCTAGTCTCAAAACCTACTATCATGCATGCTGTTTGACTTGGTTGAAGAATTGGTTGTTCCTGAGAAACAAATGTTTATTACAACTAGAAGGAGAAGGTCTGGAATTTGGGATCATGCCTATCTATGGTATGATAAAGGCAAATTCTAATTTTAATAACCACTACATAAAGAGATCACTATTACAAGTATGGAATAAGTATAAGAAAAGATTTTACACTTATTGTGCTCTCTACATGAAACATTTTTTTTTCATTTTTTGAATTGAATAGAAATTGAATTGAACTGAATTGAACTTGCCCTGAAAGAGAAATGGTTGACTTATAAAGACTTGTTGATATTGAAAAACAACCAATTTAGAATAAAGACTAGAGAGGAATTCCCAATGCAATAGTTTGCCTACAGACAGTTTTTAGAACAATTCAAAATGGACAAACATTATTTGGATTTGCAATTGATAAACCTGAGTTTGAAATTCTTTTAGACTCTGGAGATGAATACTTAATTGCCAAGTTGTATAATTGTTGTCAAAATCTGAAATTGAAATTGAGGAGGAACATTGAAAGTGAGAAGGAACATTGAGTCCCCTTGTGGGGAGAAAGGCGGGAGAGCAATGTATGTAATAAATAAATGTAATAAACATGTGAAAGTGAACATGTGGTTAAGTCGGCATAAAATTTTGATAATCAAATACAAATGGAATCATGGGAAAGGGTCTGGACAAAGAGTTTGAAAATTACATTGAGTAATGACTAGAAAGAAAATTTCTATAAGATGATGTACAGATGGTATTTAACATGTATAAAATCAGTTTTAGTGATTGCTGGAAAAGTGGGGAAAAGGTAGGCACCTTTTACCATATGTGGTGGTTGTGTAAAAGAGCCGAGAAATGCCTGGTACAAATACATTTGATTTTAGAAGAAATTGTTAAAGTTAAATTTGAAATGAAACCTGAACTCTTTCTGCTTGGGATGTTAGATGATCAACTCGATAGAAAATGTGGAAGGTTATTGCTATATATGAAAATAGCAGTAAGAATTAAATATGCTCACAGATGGAAAGACTCAGTGATTCCGACAAAAGACAATTTGCTTATGAAAATAAGTGAATTTGCAGAAATGCATAATCTTACTATGTAAATCAAGGAGAGATCTCTAACCAAATTTAAGATTGGGGCCCATTCATTGTGTTCCTCTAGCAAAGATGAGGTCCGACCTCCATCACAGTTTTTTTTTTTTGGACTAGAAAAGTATTATTATGTGGAGAAAGGATGTATCAATGGTTCTTTTTCATTTAATGGGCATAGAATATTGAGAGACAATAACCATCAGACAAATAATGTAAAGCCCTTAGATTAGATAATGTGGATAAGAAGGAAAAAAAAGAAGAAGAGGGACATAGATAATTGAAACTCAGTTAAATGGAAGATTGTAGGTCATTTTTAACATTGTTTAAAGATTAGTGATGCTATCTAGCTTTACTGGATAGTTGCTTTAAAAAATCTCTCAGGTCCAGCTTATCATTTGTAAATAAATATAAGTATACAGCTTATGTTGAAAGGCTGTATATCTCTCTATGAACCTGTCACATCTACGGTCATCTGGGGGGGGGGGGCTTCTCTCTGTCCCACCACCCACTCAAGCACGTTTGGTGGGAACAAGGGAGGGGAGGCTTTTTGGTGGCTGCTTCCAGACTTTGGAACTCCATCCCAAGAGACCCAAGAGGTTGTCTTCCATACTTGCTTTTTGCAGGCACATAAAGGCCTTTTGTGCCAGCAGGCATTTGGGGAAGGATGAAGGGCATGCTGCCGGGGAAGTTGTGGGTGGGATTTTGGCAGGATGATCAGTTTTAAATGTAATTTTAATTATATTAATTGCATTTTTATTATATTTTATATACAGACATAAATATCTAATTTAAAAATGTATTTGTTTTGTTCTAAATTGTCATTAGCTACCTTGAGTCCCCACAGTAAGAAAAGCAGGATATAAAGTTAATGATAATGATAATAAATATCACCAAACACAGTGGGCTTGTTCAAAGAGAATCAAACCCTTGACACCTAACTCCTGGGAGAATAAGACTACAGTACAAATACAGAACCACCTCCTCCAGGACTTAAAACTGGAGGGAGAGAGAGACATATGAACAAAACATTTCCAATCTGTCCCCATTGCTAGATTTGCTGTGAATTCGTGTAAGTTAGTGTATTGAAATTCTCTGATTAATGTCACAATAGGGCCAGCCTGAGGAATGGATAACTGTAACCATCTTACAGCTCCCAAACCAATAAAGCTAATGGTGGAAGATTATGGCAGATCCAGTCCAAAAACATCTTTTGGAGGACTATAGTTTATCTAGTCCCTAAAGTTATGGTACCTATTGCCCAAGAGCAACATAATTGTTTCGGTATCTGAGACAAACCAGAATCAAACCACAATAGTTCACATATATTTCCATCTGTGTATCTTGTCTTTTCAGGAGTACAAATAAAAAAAAATAATACATTGATTTTTTCTTTCTTTTCATAATGCCTCAAATCTGTCACTTGAAACAGTGTATTTATGCTGCCTAATGGGATGGAAGCCTTTCTTAAGGCATCTGTTTAATAGGATTGTAACATGGGCAGAAAAGTTGCCGTAGCTTGAAAAACAGATTCCGCACAATGATCTTTTATGTTCACAATCACAGCACATTGGTCTGACACCCCTTTCCACAGGTTTGATTCATGCTCACTCTCCCCCCATTGACAACCCAAAGCATCA
Organism: Anolis sagrei; assembly: GCF_037176765.1. NCBI lineage: Eukaryota > Metazoa > Chordata > Lepidosauria > Squamata > Anolidae > Anolis > Anolis sagrei. The sequence continues at coordinate 37,323,266 of NC_090021.1, forward strand.
TTTCTCTTTCTGACGCCATCTTGGCACTCTTTCCAACAGCATGTGAAAGCAACCCAAGCTGTACATATGGAGACTTCATCCTCAGCTGCCTAATGGATTCAGAAGACATCCTGAATATTCATCATTTCTCGTTTTATGAGTGCCTGGGCAATTGGACTCCGATGTTAAAGACCGCTGTAAATTAAGGAATGGCACTGGGTGAAGACCAATTTATCTGTATTTCAAGGCCCCCTTCTTTCCCCTCCCTATCCCCCAATATCGAAGTGCCTGTAATCTTTGTGAATACAAGGCATTGTTTTAGCTCCACTGAGGCAGAATTGTTTGTGCATCCCTGAAGACTGTGGTATGTGTCTGCACTGAAGCTGCCCTTTTAAAACAAACGTGCACTTACTGTACACTCTCTGGAACCCCCTTCCTGGAGAAGTTAGGCTTGAACTTCTTGAAAATAATGTTAAACACATGCTAGGTGCGTGGTTCATTGATCGAAAGTGATAATTATGCAATCCACATTAACAAATAATTTTATTGTGTCTCACTCACCCTGGTCTTTCAGTTTTATATTGGCCACTATTTTATTGTATCGTGGATTCCACAGATACATCCTCATTCTATATGTATTTAGATATGCTCTTTCCCACAAGAAATTCACACATGTTCAGGGTTTCTCAACCCTGATGCTTCAATGGATATAAATTTGTGATATCATATATTTTGGGCATAGTAATGGATGGGTCAATAGGGAAAATATTGTTGCAACAGTGCAACCCTAAATATTCTATTCAGATATAAGTCCCATTAGGTTTAATGGGACATATTTTTTTATCATCACAACAATTCTATGAAGTAGGTTGTGAAAGTATCTGGTCCAATGCCATCCAGTGAGCTACTTGGCTGAGTTGGGAATTGTTCCTAACCCTGTCAGTCAATTTATTATTCCTACGCATCTTTCATACAGACTAAAGACCACACAAGCACCAGATCCTGATCTTGAAAATAAGCAGAGTTAACCCTGCTTCATACTTGAATGGAAGTCTGGCGAGGAACACCAGCTGCTAAAGGCTACAGTTCAAGGAAAGGACCACCAAAACCATCACTGATGTATTGTCAAAGGCTTACATGGCCGGCATCACTGGGTTGCTGTGAATTCTCCAGGCTGTTTGGCTATGTTCCAGAGGCATTCTCTCCTGAATATTTCACCCACATCTATGGCAGGCATCCTCAGAGGTCCTCTATAGTATCAAAGACTATAGTATCAAATATGTACTCTACAGACCTGATAATAGGTAAATGTCTCAGTTCTTGTCGGTTTTTTCGGGCTATATGGCCATGTTCTAGAGGCATTTCTCCTGACGTTTCGCCTGCATCTATGGCAAGCATCCTCAGAGGTGAGGTCTGCTGGAACTGGGAAAAAGGGGTTTATATATCTGTGGAATGACCAGGGTGAGACAAAGGGCTTTTGTAAGTTGGGCTAGGTGTGAATCTTTCAACTGACCACCTTGATTAGCATACAATGGGCTGACTGTGCCTGGAGCAAACTCTTCTTGAAAGGTGATTAGATGTCCCTGCCTGTTTTTCTCTCTGCTGTTTTTGCTGTTGCAATTTTAGAATTTTTTAATACTGGTAGCCAGATTTTGTTCATTTTCATGGTTTCTTCCTTTCTGTTGAAATTGTCCACATGTTTGTGGATTTCAATGGCTTCTCTGTGTAGTCTGACATGGTGGTTATGAGAGTGGTCCAGCATTTTTGTGTTCTCAAATAAAATGCTGTGTCCAGGTTGGTTCATTATTTTATCCATTTACTAATTTCTTCTCTTGATGGCAGTCAACTATCTACATATCTTAAAGTTAATTTCTTTTGTTAGTACATTACTAATATACATGTAAATATTTATTTTAATTATCACGTAGGATCTACTCATAATGAATCTTCTTATATAAATGTATATATCTATAGTATAGTAACCTTCCTGAAGTTATACGCTTTTCGACTTTAACTCAGAAGTATTAAATTTTCTAAAACCTTTTTTTTTGCTCTTGGATATACAAGTTATATAGTTTATATAAAGACTTTGGGAACATGAAGTTTCCATCTGTTGTGTAGAAAAGAAATTCCCCTCTTTTCATTTAGGAGATGGGGAAGAGTCATAAAGATGCTTCTTTGGCTCAAGTGATGCTTTCTGTCAGTATAAATTACCAATTAACATTTGAAAGATTTGAACTGATGCAATTTTGGTTTGCTGAGGAATGCAACCTTATTCTGTGCTGGGCTGCAATCCACACTCTACTCATCAGTGGCAGAATTATTGATTTTAATGGATCGAGGCGCTTCATTTAGTTCCATCTGCAAATTATAAACTACAGCCTAAACCCAACCGTTAGACATTGTAGATCAATGGGTATTTGGTTAAGTCAACACTTCTGTAAGTTTCACTGAAACCAAGGCTGAAATGAGCTGTTTCACAGAGCAATTTGGGCTTTGCCTGAGGTAAATTAAAGAACACCTTAAATAAACAACATATTAAACAAGTAAGAATTTGGAGCTGTTTTTATGACACTAAATATCTACAATTTAAAGGAGCCAATTCACTCTGCCTGATGACAGCACTGGCTCTGGTTCTGTGTTTTCTGTGCGGCAAAGCAGGGAACTGGGGAGTTTCCAAGGCTCTGATCTTGGCACATTTTGGAAATATTGTTTTAAATTCTACTGGTACTCCTGACTAGAGAAGGCCCGTTGAATCAGTGGGATTCCTGTCACTGTTGACATACAATTGAATAGCTGGTTCAATTGGTGTGATTTAGCTGGCACTACTAATAGGATTCAGGCTTTTATCTAAAATGGCTCACACAGTATTATGCCAGAGTAGGTAGTGGCAGAAAGAGGAAAGAGGTTGAGTTGTTGTAGGTTTTTTTGGGCTATATGGACATGTTCTAGAGGCATTCTAGAGGTTGTAGCTCTGAAGGAAAGAAAACACTGGAGAAATGGGCTGCTTGTAGCTTGCAGATCAAGACCAGTGCCCTGTAAGTAACATGAGCATTCATAAACCTGGCTTGCACACACGTATGTTCCTTTTCAGATAGGGTTCATGCCTTTGTGCTCTGTTCCAAAATTTTACTGCACAGGCAGCTCTCACGGAAAGGGCTTCTGAAGGAAGTGGTGGTATCTGGAGGCAGTTCAAGCTAAGACAATGCAGTTGCTCTGGGCTCCTGGGGGAAGGAAATGGAGCACCTTTGTTTCTCTCTCCCAAGCTGCGTCTAGCCACTATTTATTTTTTTCTAATTAATTTTTATTTAGGTAAATTAATACAGAACCTATATACCAATGTACAAACTAACTAACTTACGAAAACAAAGTTAAAATACTTTTTTAGAATAAAAGAAAACATTACGACTACTGCATTCTATACATCAGAAAATTTTAACTACATACAATCTGTTGTTGTTCATTCGTTCAGTCGTCTCCGACTCTTCGTGACCTCATGGACCAGCCCACGCCAGAGCTCCCTGTCGGCCGTTACCACCCCCAGCTCCCTCAAGGTCAGTCCAGTCACTTCAAGGATGCCATCCATCCATCTTGCCCTTGGTCGGCCCCTCTTCCTTTTGCCTTCCACTTTCCCCAGCATAATTGTCTTCTCTAGGCTTTCCTGTCTCCTCATGATGTGGCCAAAGTACTTCAACTTTGTCTCTAGTATCTTTCCCTCCAGTGAGCAGCCGGGCTTTATTTCCTGGAGGATGGTTGGATCTTCTCGCAATCCAAGGCACTCTCAGAACTTTCCTCCAACACCACAGCTCAAAAGCATCCATCTTCCTTCGCTCAGCCTTCCCTAAGGTCCAGCTCTCACATCCGTAGGTGACTACAGGGAATACCATGGATTTGACTAGGCGGATCTTTGTTGCCAGTCTGATGTCTCTACTCTTTACTATTTTATCGAGACTGGACATTGCTCTCCTCCCAAGAAGTAAGCGTCTTCTGATTTCCTGGCTGCAGTCTGCATCTGCAGTAATCTTTGCACCTAGAAATACAAAGTCTGTCACGGCCTCCACGGTTTCTCCCTCTATTTTCCAGTTGTCAATCATTCTTGTTGCCATCATCTTCGTTTTTTTGACGTTTAGCTGCAACCCGGCTTTTGCGCTTTCTTCTTTCACCTTGATTAAAAGGCTCCTCAGCTCCTCCTCACTTTCAGCCATCAGAGTGGTGTCATCTGCATATCTGAGGTTGTTAATGTTTCTTCCAGCAATTTTCACCCCAGCTTTGCATTCATCCAGCCCCGCACATCGCATGATGTGTTCTGCATACAAGTTAAAAAGGTTGGGTGAGAGGATGCAGCCTTGCCGTACGCCTTTCCCAATCTTGAACCAGTCTGTTGTTCCGTGGTCAGTTCTTACTGTTGCTACTTGGTCCTTGTACAGATTCCTCAGGAGAGAGACAAGGTGGCTTGGGATGCCCATCCCACTAAGAACTTGCCACAATTTATTATGATCCACACAGTCAAAGGCTTTAGAATAGTCAATGAAGCAGAAGTAGATGTTTTTCTGAAACTCCCTGCCTTTCTCCATTAACCAGCGGATATTGGCAATCTGGTCTCTCGTTCCTCTGCCTTTTCTAAACCCAGCTTGAACATCTGGCAACTCTCGCTCCATGTATTGCTGGAGTCTTCCTTGCAGGATCTTGAGCATTACCTTACTGGCATGAGAAATAAGGGCCACTGTAAGGAAATTTGAGCAGTCTTTCGCATTTCCCTTTTTTGGTATGGGGATATAAGTTGATTTTTTTCCAGTCTGATGGCCATTCTTGTGTTTTCCATATTTGCTGGCAAATGGCATGCATCACCTTGACAGCATCATCTTTTAAGATTTTAAACAGTTCAGCTGGGATCCCGTCGTCTCCTGGTGCCTTGTTGTTAGCAATGCTTCTTAAGGCCCATTCAACCTCACTCCTCAGGATGTCTGGTTCTAATTCATTCACCACACCATCAAAACTATCCTCAATATTATTATCCTTCCTATACAGATCTTCTGTATAGTCTCGCCACCTTCTCTTGATCTCTTCAGCTTCTGTTAGGTCCCTGCCATCTTTGTTTCTTATCATACCAATTTTTGCCTGAAATTTACCTCCAATGTTTCTAATTTTCTACAATCTACATTATCTAATCTAAGGCCTTTACATTCACTGTCTGATAATTATATTCTCTCAATTTTTACACCCATTAAATGAAAAAAAGAACCATTGATGCATCCTTTCCCCACATAATAACACACTTCTAGTCCAAAAACAGTGATGAAGGTTTGACCCCATCTTTGCTGGAGAAGCACAATGAATGGGCCTCAGTATTTCTTAAATATGTTTAGAGATCTCTCATTGACTAACATAGCAAGTTTATCCATTTATACAACTTAGCAATTAAGTGATCAGTTCCAGAGTCTAGAAGAATTTCAAGTTCAGGTTTCTCAATTACAAATCCAAATAATTTTTGTTCATTTTGAATTGTTCTAAAAATGGTCTGTAGGCAAACCATTGTATTGGGAAGCTTTCAGACAGTAATTCCTCTCTCAATTTTATTCTAAATTGGTTGTTGTCCAGTATCAACAAGTCTTTATAAGTCAACCATTTCCATTCCAGCCCCATTTTCCTTCTACAAAACGCCTCATGTGGAGAGCACGTTAAGGACTTCTTGGTGTCAAAATATTTTCTTATACTTATTCCACACTTGTGATAGCAATCTCCTTATGTAATTATTAAAATTAGAGTTTGCTTTTATTTTTATCACACCAAAGATAGGTATGAATCACAAATCTCAGACCTTCTTCTTCTAGCTGTAGTAAACATTAATTTCTCAGGAACAACCAATTCTTCAACCAAGTCAAACAGCATTTTTATTTTAAACTAGCAGTCTCCTGCCATGTGTTGTTGTGGCCCAGTCTGGTGATCTGGAAAATAAAGTCATGAGAAAGTGTTGGTTTCTAATCTATGTAATTGTCTTGATGCTTGTGGGTAAACAGTATTTCTTGCTGTATCTTTGTCAGTGTTGATGTGGAGATTGTCTGGTTTGCCTACTCTGGAACATGCAACATATAATTGTCCTTCTTTTGGGGTACCTTTCAAATCTAGGATATTATCTGTCTCTGTGTGTGAATCATATCTATCTATATGGCTGAATGGCTCTTTGTCAGAAGGGCTTTGATTACATTTTCTTGTCTTTGTGAAGGGAATTGGACTGGATGGCCTTAAATATTTTCTGTTGGTAATGGGAGTTCTGTATGGGAAGTTTGCCCCAATTCTGTCATTTGTAGGGTTCAGAATGCTCTTTGATTGTAGGTGAACTATAAATCCCAGTAACTACAACTCCCAAATGTAAATGTCTATTTTCCCCAAACTCCATCTGTGTTCGTATTTGGGCATATGGAATATTTGTGCCAAGTTTGATCCAGATCCATCATTGTTTGAGTCCACAGTGCTCTCTGGATATAGGTGAACTACATTCCCAAACTCAAAGTCAATGCCCACCAAACCCTTCTGGTATTTTCTGTTGATCATGGGAGTCCTATATGCCACGTTTGGTTCAATTCCATCATTGGTGGACTTCAGAATGCTCTTTGAACTATAAATCCCAGCAACAACAACTTCCCAATGATAAAATCAATTTTTTGAGGGATGGTCACTTCTTGGGTTAGTAGGTGTCTTGTGGCCAAATTTGGCGGCAATTCGTCCAGTGGTTTTTGAGTTATGTTAACCCCACAAACGAACATTACATTTTTATGTATATAGATCTTGATATTCTTCCCTATTCTTTCAGGATAGGGTTCAGACCTCTACCTGTATTCAAAGGGTCATCCAAAAAAATAAAATAAAATCACAAAGTATTTTGCAAAAGCTTTCAACTTATAACTTTGTCCTTTTATCCTATGTCTTTTGCTTCTCTTATGGTATTATTTAAAACCTCTATAACCAACAGAAATGAAAGTAGAGAAAGGTCATGGCTTTGTCTAGTCCCTTTCTGTATTTTGCAAGATTTAGCCAATTCCCTGTTAACCAAAATTTGAGCACTTTGCTCATTATAGATTTGTTTAACTCATCTTTGAAAATTTGGGCCAAAGTCCATCTTTTCCATGACAGCCCATAAAAATGACCAGGACACAGTATCAAAAGCTTTCTCAGCATCTAAGAAAACTAGAGCCACCTGTTTTTCACTACGGTCCTTGTAATATTCCAAAGTGTCCAAAACACGCCTAACATTATCACTTAGGTGTCTCTTTGGTAAAAACCCTGCTTGATCCTCATGTATCAAGGCCTATTTGGCCACTATTTCTGAACTGTCTCCCCTTCCAAATTTTAAGCAACATTAGCAGCCCCACTTGAAGCTTGACATCATCAGGAAGGAGGGAAAGACAGGGAGCTGCACAGGTGAAACTATGTTTTGATGTAAGATTATGCCCAAAATTTGCATAGCTTTTAAAAAAGTGAAACAGTTGCCATAGTGAGAGCCAGCTAAGAAAACTCCTTGGGGTTGCCATAAGTTAGAGATGACTTGAAAACAAACACCAACAATTAACATACTGGAAAAGAGTTTGTCTTTGGATGGGAATGGGTCCTTATTATAAGACACAAAGCACACACATAATTATTGGATTGGGAACACATCTCCACTCCTCTGGATTGAATATTTTCTTTAGTGGAGTGTTGTCTGGAGGTGCCTGACAAGAAAGCAAGAGATTACTTTTGTTGTCTTGTTTTGCTTTTGTAGCATATTTCAGCTCCTTTAATTTTCCCCCAATGTTCTGGGACCCTGTAGAGCAGGCTGGGAGATGGTGCTGATGGCCAAAAGGAGAATGGAGGAGTAAAAGAAAGTTGGCTCCTTCCCCTTCTTCCAAAAACCTCTCTATGCTTGATCAAAGAATTCAGGAGAGATCCATCAGAATCCCTCTTTTGAATGGAAGGAGACCTTCTGTTGATTGAAAGTCAGGTATAGATCTCATCCATAATCATCATTGTAATTACAATTATAAATATGATTTCCATCATCACATAAGAGTTGATAATCGCTGGTGCCTTCTGGATAAGTAGAAAAGTTTGTCTTCATTGTCATTTCCCTTGCCATCACTGAAAAACATTCTTAAAAACTCAAATGATTTAAAATTACTAATTTGGTATATACAAGGGAAGTATTAAGTATTTTTAAATGAGAAAATCTTTCAGTTCTTGGTCAGATTTCTTTTTAAAAAGGGATTCTCTTTGGGGTTGAATGTAACATGGAAAACTTCTATAAATGTATTCTGTATACTTTATGTGAATACCATGAAAATTAAGATTGCTGTGGATATTCAATGCCATTTTAAATATATTACTTCCTTAGAAGAAATGGCTTAGACTTATTTTTGAATGTCCTGTTTAATATTTCTAGCAAGACACACGTTTCATTGCTAAGTCCTTGGTAATTTAGGAAATATTTATGATGAGAATACTTGTTCCAAGAGCTTGGATTGAAGTATGTAGACAAAAGCAACAGGGTTCTTAAAGGAACTTTAATTGGCTATCAAAAAACATCCACAATTTATTTAATGTCTCCTTTCCAGGAGAATATATTGTTGGTTCAGCTGCTACTTCTTAAATCTCGCCATATTTTATATGCTTTGGCCATTGCACGTTGCCACAAAGAGTACTATGTAGTGTGATTTAAAGCATAGTCTGATTAAGTACACAGAAATGGGTTTGTTGGCTGGAATGAGGAATGAGGGAGACATCACTGTTGTAAGCGTAAATTATGCAGCTACACAGTGCCTATCCAACTTAGGCATATGAAAAAAATACTAAATGATTATTCCTAATGATTAATTATATTTAATTATATTTAAATATGATTTATGTATATTTACATTTAAGGCCATGATCCAGCAGAAAGCACTTTTGCACAAACTCCATTGAAATCAATGAAAGCTCAACAAACGTTTCCTTCTGGAGTTCAGCCTAAGTTAATACTTTAAACTTTATGCTTTCTCTGCATTTTATCTTTGGGGGAGGGGGTTACTTTTATTAAGAAGGGTGGCTGGTGTTTCACAGTGGAACTGGGAAAATAGCTGTAAAATAAAAATTGGTAAGGGAAAAGAACACAGGGGAAGTTTCTCCTTCATAAATTAAAACCACAGCCATGTACATTGGAGCTCTAAATCATTTTGCATCTGAGGAGGCACCATTTCAGACAATGATTCCTGAGGAAGAAAAGATGATCCATAGTGACCAAGATCTGATTCCAATCTTGGGTCCTTTATAGTTGTTGGACTCTAATTCCAACCACTATTGAACAAAACAGCAGAAAGGAAAATGGGAACATGACATCAAATCTGGTCTTTTGTTGTTGTTGGTTCTGCTTGTGCTATACCACACTGAATCACTAATGGTGAGCATGATGATGATGTGACAACCAGGGATAAGCACATTTTGGACATCTGAAAGCTTCTTTGAGTCCCCACAACCTCTCCCCCCCCCCCCATGAATCCCTAGGTTCAGTAAGACGGCTGTCCATTGGGGTGGGGGTGAACATTGAATTCAGATAACCACTATACTTCATAAGATATATGCTGCATATTACCAATATCAATCTAAGGACCTTTCCAGACAGGCCCTATATACCAGGATCTGATCCCATGTTTTCTGCTTTAAACTGGATTATATGAGTCTGCAGTGCCAGATAATCTGGGATAAACAGATCAGATCCTGGGATATAGTGCCTGTTTGGAAGGGCCCTTGGTCTCAGACTGCATCTACATTTACTCAAATAATCTGGAGTACCATGCTACGGAGCTGCCATGATGCAGCATAGGCGCATTCCCCATAGCTCTTTTGGTGTCCAAATGGCCAGCCAGGCCATCAGCACATTTGGTTCATCCCACTGTTTTATTGCCTCAAAGCAGCTCCCTCACAGACGCTTGCTGGTGATGTCACTTTTGATGAAGTCACAATAGGGCACCCAACCATTTGAACAGCAGAAGCAACATTGCTAGCAAGATTCTGCTAGAGAAGTGTATCTACTAGTTGGTGAGAGAGTGGTGGGTTTATTGATGTATGGACACTGGATTCAGCCTGATCCAGCTGTCCATATCTCAAAAACAATTGAGCAATTTCCATTTCCTCTTCTTCTGGATTAATTGATTAATTTATTGTATTAGAAGCGAACCGAGGGTACAGCTGTACTGTATTTAAAAAAAACAACAAAGTTTTAAAAACTTGATATTGTACAAAATGTCCCTTAAACAGTAACTGACCACTTGGAGTGCCTCTGCTGTTGCTATAAGACGGTCCTCCACTGTGCATGTGGTAGGGCTCAGACTGCATTGTAGTAAGTGGTCTGTGGTTTACTCTTCTCCACACCTGCATGTCGTGCACTCTGGATTAATGACTGGAAGCAACACTTCTGAGGTGCAACCAGCTATAGGGCATGTAAACATCTCACAGCAGCTGCAAGGTGAGTCGGCTTTACTTTACCTGTGTAGACACAGTATGAGATACTATACAACTCTGAATGTGTCCCACAGAGCTAAACAAAAATCTGTCCAAAGGCAATTCATTAACTACTTACCTTGTAAAGGTTAAGGTGGAGATATGGTACTTATACCAGTCTAAAAAAAACAAAACAAAAAAACAAACTATTACCCCAAAGTGTGGTGGAGGCTCCTTCTATGGAAGGTTTTAAACAGAGGCTGGATGGCCACCTGTTGGGGGTGCTTTGAATGTGATTGTCTTGCTCCTGGCCCATGAGGTCTCTTCCAACTCTGTGATTCTATGGTTCTATTACATTTCCCAGTTCACTTGATATCACCAAGTGACCTACCAGTAGTTAATAATCTGCCTTCTACCTGTATCTGGTATAAGCTTCCATAGCCCCATTATGAAACAGAATTAGGAACACATTAATAATAACCATATGATCAAGGACCCAAAGAATAAATGATCCTCCAAGCCGAATGCTGTACTGAAAGTTCAGGATGCATAAGCCAACACTTTCTATAATAAAACAACTAGGCACTGAATCCATATACGTCTAGCCTTGGTGGCTTGAGGTTCTGGGAGCTGTAGTCTCCCAAAGTAACTGTTCCAGGTTCTGCATAAAGATCAGCATAGAAACATGTGTCTTTCCCCATAGGACACTAGCAAACTGGATGCAACCTTAAGAATATGTCACATTCAGAACATGTCATGCATTCAACTCAGAGGTTTATCAATTGCATGATTTATAATTGAAGATTATTTCATTATCTCTTCTCCATCCCCCCTCTTAATGTTTGACTATCAACTGAATAAATATTTTAAAACCACACCTTTATTATGGTTCTCTAGTTTCTTTCTAGTCCTGTAAATGGAATGAGATTTTCAGCTTGTGAAATGTCTGTTGTTAGATTGCATTTTGGTATGTAAAAGCTTTGACTTGTATACCAAAAATTAAAATGTATTATGTTTCATAATTTTAGCAGGTGTTATTAACCTGATTGTGTGAGAAGCAACATACACTGAAATTCCTTCTTCTACACAACCATTAAAAGTATAAGACTCATCTCCAGTTTTTTTTTTTTTTTGCAACCCAGGTTCAAAGGCATGTGTATGAGGATATTTTGAAAAATGTGGTTGGTTTTTTGCAGTTAAGAATGAGGCCGGATAGCTATACACAGTGCCAGAGAGTAATTTTTTTAAGTGAAGATAATTTTAATTCCATTTTTATTCATTGGTGATTTAATGCATCAGATAAATTGTCTGTTTCAAATCCCCGCTCACAAAAAGCTTTTCTGCCTAACAGAGAGGAGTGTTTTATAACTGGAATTTGTGGAGCTGTGATGCTCTCTTGCTCTCTATTAATTTTCCCTTGTCTACATTGACTATCCTTACATTCCTGAGGTCCTTTTAAAAATAAACCATCCTGTGATGTAATGCATGTTCATTATGAAGGAAGGGAATGGGTAGCATCTTCCAGGGCACCCAGTTCAGCATCTTTTATGGAACATTTTGATGAATGTAATTGCTGTCATATTATGGAAACCCTTTTTAAAAAGGCGCCAGAATTCCAAATAAAACATCAAATGGCTTTGATATAATAAATAATTGCTATCATTGTTTAAAAATGTTGTGACCCATCTGCATGCTTCAGAGAAAGAAGTTTTCCAGCAACCCCCCCCCCCCCCCCCCCCCACACACACTTTTCTACTTCAGTTCTCTTATTAGAGACAAGGCTGCAGGAAAATTCTCAAGACTGAGTTGCTTGAAAGTCCTGCAGTGGCAAGTTGACACCATTTCTTCCAAGTGTTTACCTCCAAATTAAAGAGGTCTGATTTTCTGCAGAACTCTGACAGTTCATGTTTGCAGGCGTGAATGTTTTCCCTTTATATGGAAACATTAATCATTCCATTCTTACTGCTTAAATGAACAATATGTATTCTATTGTTAAGGTAAAGGTTTACCCTGACATTAAGTCTAGTCGTATCCGACCCTGGGCGGTGGTGCTCATCTAAGCTGAAGAGCCGGCATTGTCCATAGACACCTGCAAGGTCATGTGGCCAGCATGACTGCATGGAGCACCGTTACCTTCTCGTAGAAGCTGTACCTATTGATCTATCCACATTTGCATGTTTTCGAATTGCTAGGTTGGTAGAAGCTGGGCCTAATAGTGGGAGCAAATCCTGCTCCCCGGATTCAAACCACCTACTTTTCAGTCAGCAAGTTCAGCAGCTCAGCAATTTAACCTGCTGTGCCACCAGGTGGCATATTATATTGTTAGGTAAAGGTAAAGGTTGTCCCCTGACATTAAGTCCAGTCATGCCTGACTCTGAGGGTTGGTGCTCATCTCCATTTCTAAGCCGAAGAGCTGGCGTTGTCTGTAGACCCCTCCAAGGTCATGTGGCCAGCATGACTTTATGGAGTGCCATTACCTTCCTGCCGGAACGGTACCTATTGATCTGCTCACATTTGCATATTTTCAAACTGCTAGGTTGGCATAAGCTGGGACTGACAGCGGAAGCTCATGCCGCTCCCGGATTCAAACCTGTGACCTTTCAGTCAACTAGCTCAGCAGCTCGGCAGTTTAACCCACGCATAGATACGGCAAATAAATAAATGTAAATAATAAATAACAAGAATGAAGACCAAATGATTCATGACACTTGTTTATGTAGAGTTTGCTCTTCAACCCATGAGGGGTGGGGCAATGTTTTACAAAATGCAACCACCAAGGCTGCAAACTGAAATAGAGGGGACTTTGATTTTGGTTTGCAGTAATGGAAGTGCGCTGAGGACAAATGGAGTTACAACAACAGCAGAAACATCTGAAAAAGCACAGTAAACTTGAGCAGGAGGTAGAAAGGAAAAATGAGTAAATGCAGGTTGAGCATCCCTGATCCAAAATGCTTGGGATCATTTTAGAATTTTTTCTAGATTTTGAATTATGTACAGAAACATAATAAGATATCTTGGAGATGAGATTAAAAGCTAAACACAAAATGTATTTATAATTCATGTAGACTTTATACACATAGCCTGAAGGGATTTTATACACAATATGAGGAATAATATTATATATGAAACAAAATTTGCATATGCTGAACAATCAAAAAGCAAAGGCATCACTATTCTATATAAACAGTTTGGAGTTTTTCAGATTTCAGAATTCTGGATAAAGGATACACAAAAGGTAAAGGACAAAATGCCAAGCAACAATACAGATGGGTTGCTCTAGCTGCAGGAACAGTAATCTCCCCACATTCTTCCTGGTTGCATGGATGTCTCTATTGATGTCAAAATGGTGCACCTGCAATGGCCAGGAGCTTATACAGAACTTTATGGCCAGCTGCAACCAGTGATGTTGGTGACATGGATATGATCCATCTCTTTTGCCCTGCACTGATGAGAACAGGGAAAGGGTGATAGCACCAGTGTCCCATCTGGACTGTGGACCAGTTCAAATCAAACCTGATTCAGCTGTTCACATTGGGGGGGATAAAGACTGCTAAATCCAGGAAAACCCACAATACTCACCAGAAGTAGCAGACTGTTGTGGGGACAGTCAGGAACAAATTGGGGATGTGTCCAGGTTTGACTTTAATATCCAGAATCATATTAGAATGGATTACAGAGCAGTCTGTTTGGAAGTATATTGATGACAATGCAGTGATTAGTAGGGGCAGCATGTATTGACAAGAACAAATCCTCCCAAACTAACCCTCTTTCTTTCTTTTTAATGAGCTCACTGGTTTAGTAGATCATGGGAATGCTGTGGGTGTAATTTATCTGAATGGCAGCAAAGCATTTGATAAGATCCCCCATGATATTTTGAGTAGCATATTGACTAAATATGAAATAGATGAAGACACCATCAGATGGATCTATAATTGGTTGCAAAACCATGCTGAAAAAGTTGTCATCACTGACTGTGCTTCAAATTGGAAGGTACTCTCAAGAGTTATGTTCTGGGGCTAGCACTCTTTAATTCACTTACTTATAATTTAGTTGATGGGGTGGAGGGAATCCTTATCCGATTTACAGATGATATAAAACTGGGAGGGTACACTAACACATTGGAAGATTGAAGCATAATTCAAAAGGAGCTTGATAAACAAGAAGACTTGGCCAAAATCAATAAAATGAAATTCAGTAGAGACAAATGCAAAATTCTATATTTAGACAACAAAAATCAATACACAGATAACAGTTGGGGGATACTTGGTTCAGCAGTAATACATGTAAAAAGTACCTTGAGATTATTGATGATCATAAATAGAGCATGAACCAGCAGATTAGTTTCTTAGCAAATATGTTAAGGGCCATATGGAAAAAATTGAGAAGGCATGATAGAGACAATAGGGTCTAAATAATCCAGTAGCACCAGATTACACCTCCTCTTGGCATCTAAGCAGGGTCATCCCTGTTAGTAGCTGGATGGCATATACTAGGTGCTGCAGGAGGAAATTGGCAAAATTTGAGTGGTCTTCAGGCTGAGAAAGGCAGTATACAAATATGGTAAATAAATAAATAAATAAATAAATAAATCCACTTCTGAGCATTCCCTGCCAAAGAAAACTCTATGAAATTCATGGGATCACTACGTTTTCCCACCAGCATTATAGAATGGAGGTATCATCTGCCAATTGTCCGAGTTGTCCCTGCAGAAATCTGGAAAATGTAGTTCAAGGCAGAGCCTTTGGAATTCTGTTAGAGATGCCATCAGCTTCCCTAAATTACATTTCACAGAATTTTGCAGGTGCAGATCAGACAAATAGCCTCCATTCTATAACACTGGTGGGAAAATGTCCCTAAGTCAACAGGCAACTTAACGGTGCATGCATACACACAAGATAGTGAGAGTGGTTTAAAAGTACCATTTAGTACATATTGAACCATGCTTATATTCCATTGAGACTGATGAGATTTAGAGAGACAGCTGTGTGATTGACTCTAATTTTGGAGTGCAGGTATACTTTTGGTAAAGAACAGCCTTTGGAATGACATAAATGAGATGTCACTTAGTCCGTTCAGCTGTTCCTCATGAATTATAATTTTAGTTTAAAATTGAACTTCTGCCTTCTTCTGGGGTTCCTCTTGCTCTCCTGTGGCTACATTCCTGGAACAGCATAAAGACAGAAATGAGTCTACTCCAAAGGGAAAAGAAAGAAAGGAATGTTCTCATTGAATATGAAGAATGGGAAGACTCTGAAAAGCTCTTGGCATAAAAGGGGAGACAATTTGAGGCTATAGTTAGATCACAGGCATACCCCGCTGTGGTTTCCCTATAATTCTGAAGTGAAAGAGAAACATTTAACAGACACTTTTGCAAATAAAATAAAATATATTTAAATTCCAGAGAGGTGGAGAGAAGGTTTGCTCACAGTATAAACCCGGGAAAGGAATCTCTCCAGAGGTCCTTGGTCTCACATTCCATCTAGTATGGACAATAGTCAATGATGTTAGGAACTGTGGCCAGCAACATCTAGAGAACCACAGGTTCTCCATTCCTTATACCAGTCATGAGCTGTTAGGAATTGTGGGAATTGAAATCCAAAACACATGGAGGGTTGAAGTTTGCCCAAGCTTGCCTTATATAAATCTGCTTTGGTAACTATATATATCAGGTGTTGTGCTATTCCCACACTTCTACCAATACTTGCAATTTTCCTTTCACCTGAATTGCAAGTATTAGTAGTAAGTATTGGTTGACAGGTTGAAAAGAATGATATGGTTATCCCAGGAAACTCCAATACAGTGGCATCACTACACAGTAACTCATGTTGTCACTCCAATGGATCTCCTTCCATTCTAGTAAAAAGTCTAGAAAATTTCACAAAAATTATCTATAAATAACCCGGCATATGCTAGTCGTGCATGCATCATAGTAACTTGGTAACTCTGATTAGAATGCCTGCACATTAAGGTAAAAAAGAAGAAGGTTTTTTTTAGCTTTATTGACAGGGATAACAAATGCTAAAGCTGGGTTTACCAAAACCGATGTTTTTTGGTATGGTTATATCTAATGGCAGGGGTATTTTAATGAAATGTAATACAGTTTTGCAGAAACACTTCACAAAAAATGGTATTACCTGGTAGGGTCCATATCCCTTGAACCCCACTAGTAATACTACTAGATCTATAGCTTTTTTTCAGGGTTTTCTGATTCTTGAAAGAAAGAAGTATAAGGCGGGAAGAATTTATCTTAGATTTTAATGATGGTCAACAAAGTACTGTGTATTCTTAATTGTTTATTTAGTGACATTTTACTGGAAGCAGAGGAGTTTTCATGAAGCTTCAAGTGTCCTTTCACAAGAGATCAGAATGACTGTGGAAATGAGCCTGAACAGCAGTAACATCAAAGGTAGTGTGACCCATTCTAATCTAAGCGACATGTGCAAGGCACCTGCAAATTCTCTAGGTCAGGTGGAGAGATTTTATATCTTTTTCAGTTCTTGAGTAAGGTGAGTCAAAGGAAGTGAAAGTAGTTCCCCAGGTAATATTTAAGATGAAGACCACTCTTTCCTTGACATCTGCAAATAAATTTTCGTTCTTTTGTAGTATCCAATAGGGATGGGACACAGGTGCTGACAGTGTTCAATTGCACCCCATACTATCTACTTGTGGAAGGAATTAAGTTATTGCAAAGGGGTTTTTTTTTGCTGGTTACTAAGTTTTTTGAGAAATTACGAATTAGAGTTTTATTAATATCACAATATGTCAAACTAGTAAATATAATCTGCATTCTGTAAGGACAAAATATATTTGAAAACATTGTGCAATTGCTATTAGATTACAATTGGATTTTTAAAAAGTTCTTTTATAATCTTAGTTCCATCAACAGAGCTTGGAATAGTTATTTTTAAAATAGCTATTATACTAAGAGTCCCACAAAGTGGTTGGTTACCATGACACATACAGTTCTAAAAAGAAATGATTACTTTCTCATATCTCAGAAATAACTAAGATAATTCATTTTGGTTACTTAAAAAACAAGAAAATGCAACAAGTCATTTGGCTACATAGACACATATATGTGTTAGTGTTGAAAAGAGATGCTTCCATTTCAGAAAGCCTATTATCATGCAGTAATATTGCTGAATGTTAAAAAAATGATGATGCACACCAAGCTTGGTGGATTAAATAACCACATACCAATCTATCCTGTCCTCCAATTAGCCCACTCCCTCCAACTCCATGCCACACCTGAATATTTGTATAAAATAGATTTAAGTGAGTTTTTATTGTATTTTAACACTTAAAAGGAGCCCTTTCACTGTTAAACTGGTCGAACACTGTATGTAGCTACAGCACTGAAAATGAGGCACCTATCTATCTATCTATCTATCTATCTATCTATCTATCTGTATAGACAACCCTTCAATTAGCTCTTGCGTGGGAATGAAAAAGGCATTAGTATTAGATATTGTTCTTCACATAACCTAGCCCTTCTTCTCTAGTCAGGGTGAAAATATTGCTTTGAAAATTATTGCTTTGAAAGCATGTACACACACATGTACACATATGCATTCTATCTTTAGATTGACTAATGGTTAGTCTTTACTTGAATAGCAAACTGTGGTTGATATATCAAATTTAACATTACCAAGGCTGTCTGTTGCAACACCATTCTTGTAATATCACAAGGTTCTGGCATGGTCCTGAACTGTAATTTCAACAAGCTGGTAATAGAAAGTCCATGAAGTAAAAATAAAGAAAATAAATGTCTCAAACCCAAATAATGTAACATGTAGGTATCAATGATGATATGTCTTAAAATAATGCTGCCCAGGCTATCTGCCCAGATGCTGAATGCTAACTAGCAAATCAAAGCACTTATATGTGTGTGTGTGTGTATATATATATATACACACAAACAAAAGACTCAAATTTCTTGTGGAGCAGTGCTTCTCAGGCTATCTGACATGAGAGACCAGTAATTATTTTTTCTTAATCTGCCAGAGAAATGCATCTTTTTGTGTTCATTAGGTGCAATTACTTATTTCTTTCCTGGAAACTCACAAGGGAGACTTTATCTCCCTTAATTTCCGACCATTGGCCAAAGTGACTGAGGTCCCTTCCACACAGCTGTATAAAATCCACATTGAACTGGATTATATGGCAGTGTGGACACAGATAACCCAGATCAAAACAGATATTGTGGATTATCTGCCTTAACAGTCTGGGTTATATGGCTGTGTGGAAGGACCTGGCGGCTGCTGCAGGTTAAAGTACAAAACACTTGGAGGAAGAGAACTTGGGAATCACCGCCCTAGAGAATATTCTCCTCAGAAATTAAATTACATAGAACACAGTATCCATAGTTATAAGCAGAATGTGGTGTGGCAGGGTGGAAACAAAATAAAAAACAGCTTTAAAATCCATCCCACCACATCCTTTCTTACCTTGGCCCTGGCTTCCTCGGTGAGATGTTTTTTGGATGGATGGAAAAACCTAAATTGGTATTAAACATTTTCTTAGTTATTGTATTTTCTTTAAAACTTTTCTTTTTTTCTTCAGGGAGAGGAGAAGATACTACTGCATTTGGCAAAAGAGTGTTTATTTGATTTCTCTTTTTTCCAACACCTAGGCCACTTCTATACTGCCATATAATTCAGATTATCAAAGAAAATAATCCACATTACCTTCTTTGAACTGGATTATATTAATCTACACTACTATATAATCCAGTTTAAATTAGTAATCTGGATTTTATATGGTAGTGTAGAAATGATGGGATTGGCCAAAACCTTCTCTTGGCCTGTTGAGATCTTTTTAGCTTAGTGGTTTTCAACCTTGGACCCAAAATGGTTTTGGACTGCAGCTGCCATCAGGGACCCTTGATTGTCCTCGTTTAGATTGATGTGAGAAGAAGCCTAAAACAACGTCTTGGAACTCAAAAGCTGGGAATCTCACATTCTTTCATGCATTCATGAATGCATGCATTTCTCCTGTCAAAGAGACTTGCAATGCTGATTAAAACAAAATAGTTGAAATTTAATAATAATAAAAATAGAGGAGATAATATAGTTTCCAGTGAGAAGGATTTCTATAGCCTGGGAGTAGTCATCTCCTTTGTCTTCACCAAATATGCCTATGGAAATGGAGGGACTGAAAGAAAGCCTTCCTCCAAATGCTGTAGGATGTGGGGAAGTTTAAACAGAAGGCCCAAGTCATATAAGATTTTATAGGTTAGTTATAATTGTTAGTTATAATTATTTCGGAAAGTCCAGTAACCAGATGATCTGTTGCAGCAAGGGAAGCTCTTGTTAGCAGTCTAGCTAGACCATTTTGGGCCTCTTGAAGCTTCGTGCAGGACACATCACATCATTCAAAACAGAATGCAGTCACCATAAGCAAATCTGACGTCTCCAGGAATGGATGCTGTTGACATACTAGTTTTAAGTGTGCATTATTTTTCCTAGCCTCCTTTGAAACTTGGGCATCCAGGCTCATGAAGCTGCTAACTTAACATGTTGCTGATCTTCCTGGTCATGGGCGGCTCACATGACCAGAAAGATGAGGGGAGATTGCCCCCTCCTTCTTGCTGGTCATGCAGGCACCCTGTTCTGACACCTGCAGAAGCTTTAATGGAACAGTATTCAACACAAGGAAAAGGTGATGCCATGTTTTTTTTCCATGTCAGGAGCGACTTGAGAAACTGCAAGCTGCTTCTGGTGTGAGAGAATTGGGCGTTTGCAAGGATGTTGCCCAGGGGACGCCCGGATGTATTTGAAGTTTTACCATCCTTGTGGGAGGCTTCTCTCTGCATGGGGAGCTGGAGCTGACAGAGGGAGCTCATCCACACTCTCTCCAGATTTAAACCTCTGACCTGTCAGTCTTCAATCCTGACAGCACAAGCGTTTAACCCATTGCACCATCGGGGTCTCCTCGGTGGATCACTCCAAATTACACCTGATCCAGCTGTTCAGGCTGCCTTCATAATCCTGTCATATTGTTGAGTTTCCTCAAGCTCCGGAGCATGCCTCAACTTTGCCCCAAATTGGGCAAATTTGGTTTGAGCTAAAAAAAACCTGTGCTATTCACTGGAAGTCAGCAAAAGCAGTGGGGTCAGTCAGCAGTGGATTCAAGGTGATTCTGTGTTTTCATGGCCATGTAAACTCTTTCCTTATTATACTTCTTCAAATCCAGACTAGAATGAGTTTACATGGGCAAGAAAATGCAGAATCATCTGAGATCTACTGACCCCACTGCTTTTGCTGACTTCCAGTAAGTATTACAGGTTTTTTAGTTGGTAGAAACTAAGTGGAAAAAAAAATGTCCCACTAAAACCATGGATCCAATTCCACTGTAAATTGTGGGGATTACAGGTTTAACTGAGTAGGTGTAAAGGTCTTGGAGCTTTAGTCTGAGCAACTCCTGTGTTCTTATTAAGAACATAGTCCAGGTAGGAAGGGGGGAAAAACCCTCTAAAGTTGAAGAATTACCAAGCCCACCCGCGTTTAATTTCCCTGTCCAAGAAAATCAGGTTTTGGGGGAATATAGCCTGAAAAACAAAAACATCCTATGAGGAGACTGTTTAATAAGCCGGGGCAGCCAAAATATGTGAACTCATCAATGATCCCCTCAAAGACTTGTTGGGCTTGGCAAAGAGGTTTCCAAAGCACATGGAGCTGGTCAGACATTTGAAAAAAGCCAATGTATCAAGTGCCAATTGGAGGTGAGGGCGAGAGGGGAACTCATTAAAAGTTATCAAGGTATGCTTTCTGGTGAGGTACATTTCCTTGTGATTTGCCCTTACTAAATGTCTCTGGGGTTTCACGGTCCATTAAGCTGAATTTGTGAACTAAGCCTATAAACAGGTACAGTTTTTCCAACCCAACCTGTGAGTATGAAAAAAACACCCTCATTTCAGGAAATTAAGAGTATGAATGATTGTAAAAGAATCTCTCCCACCTCTCAATTCTCCCAGTTTCACTATAGACCATCAAAAGCAAATCCGAACATAGGGATATAAGATTTTTAATCCATAATACCATTCACACAGCTTTATGATTTCTTTAGCTTTCATTGCCAAATCCAGAAAATACTGTTTAGGACTAGCCCCACCTCTAAACCAAGAACAAAAAAGTAATTCTGCTGCCTTTGTGGATTCTTTAAAATTAGTGTTGAATGTAAACAAGATATTCCAACAGATTCTTTGGCCAAGACCGTTGCCAAAACATTGTGGTGGAAGTGAAGCTCTCAGGAGGGGGAAGAATGTATGCATATATTTAAATCAATAAAAGAATGCAACCAAAATTGGAAACAAAGTGCTACTTGTCTACATGAGTTGCACAGAACATTAAAGAGCTGCTGTGGTGAAGCAACTTCTTTATGTTTTAATCGCAGAGCTTCCATAGCTTGAGGAAGGATATCTTCATTTCTCAGATGGTGAAGAATTATCTTTGCTCTCTACTTCTAAGCTTTGCAAAGGCACTGAAGAGGAAAACTACATGTTACCCCTAATATATATCATGCAGCTAGTTTCTCTGGAAATTAAACATAGCAGATGTAATCCAATGTGAAACCTCATCATGGGGGTACGGGAGCCTCAAAATTTTTACCTCATCCATATGGTCCACATCTAGATCTGTGTTCCCACATTGCATAGACCAGTGGTTTCCAACCTTTTTTTGACCAAGGCCCACTTGACCAGGGACCACTTGAACAGGGACTGCTTGACCAGGGACCACTTTGATCCCAGAGATTTTTTTTGACCAGGGACTACTTGACCAGGGACCACTTTGACAGGGACCACTTTGACTAGGGATTACTTGAATAGGGACCACTTGACCAGGGACCACTTTGACCAGGGACCACTCTCCAACATTAATACCAAAAGGGCTGCTAATCAGTTTTTGCTCAACTTTAGAATCAGTTTGGTGTTGTGATTCATTGGATAGACCACATTAGCTCTAGTTTCTGATACAGATCCTATGCCATGGTCAGTGATAGGGATGGAGTGGCAGGTGGTGCAAAAGGAGCAGAAATACAATAAATAAAATAAATAAAGAGGAAGGAGGCTCGCAGACCAGATTTTCATCCTCACAGCCCACTGGTGGTCTGTGGCCTACACGTTAAGACCTACTGGCATAGACTAATAGCCTCCATTCTACAATATAAGGGCCATTCTATGCAGATACACTAAAATAAGTCATGTTTAGCTTAGTGGAATGCCCTCTCAGACAAGAATGAATAGATCAAAAGTCTCATTATAGCAATTCTGTAACACCAGTGGTGCACCTTTGGCCTTCTAAATGTTTTGGACTACAATTCCCATAATTCCTTAATGCTAATATATCTGTCTAGGACTTCTGAAAATTTAAATGAAAGACCTATGGAAGGACCAAAGTTGCCCACCCATGCCACAGAAGCATGTTCTGCTTCTCCTGGAACCCGTCTGATATCATAACCATCAATAAAAGGTAACACTTACTGATGGGTTAAGAAATCCTTGCCAAAATTCCAGAGGTGGAAAGTGAACCTATGTGTCTCTAGGTTGGTTCTTTAACCATCAGACAATCCTGCTATTCCTGGATCTGACTCAAGCAGTCTAAGGGGAGGATCAAGCTACATCCCACTGCCTTAATTAAGTCTGAGTCAGAGTCAAACGGGCTCAGTACATAAATACTAAATGGCATTTATGCAGTATTTTATGACGTTTTATACCTCTTAAGTACATAAAGGCTGATGTGTTACTTTCATTTGTGGAAGATTTGTTCCTTGCTTGGATATATATCATTTTAGTGATATTCACTCTGACACTTGCTGAGGAATTTGACTAATAAATAAGAACAATCACTCCTGGTATGAGCTGATAACATTCCCCCACCTCCCCATCCCCATCCCCACCCCCGGTATTTGCCTCACATTCTCATCAATCTGCTCAGGAAGACTGAGGAGCAAGAAAAGGAGAAAAGCAGACATAGAAAAAGGCAACCAAAATGAAGAAGGGTATGAAAACATATTACCACCACTGTTTAGATTTGAAAAAAGATGAATCGGGGAAAAAAGACCGTGGTGTATAATATCATGCAAAGTGTAGAAAAAATAAAACTTTTCCTCATTTAAAAAAACTTTTTCTCATGTCATATGAATCAAAGAAAGATCATCCCTTAAGATCATCCTAGAGAGGATACTTTTCTAGGAATCTCTTGGTAATTCAAGTGTGGTTGGTGGGGACAAGGGAGAGGGCCTTCTCGGTGGTAGCCCCCCAGCTTTCGAACACCCTCCCCAGGGAGGTTAGGCAGGTCCCCACACTGTCCTCCTTTCTTAGGGACTTGCCTCATCACACTAGAGAATGAATCCATTTTAAATCCAGTTACTGCCTCCTGCAGAATTCTGGGGTTTGTATTTGAGGGAGGAGCCTTTAACAACCTCACTAAACTACAAACCCCAGAATTCTGCAGGAGGCAGAAACTGGATTTTAAGTGGATTTATTCTCTAGTGTGATGAAGTTTAAAGATGTGGCTATTCAAACAAGCCTTTGAGAACGCCTCTGGTTGATCTGTGCAACAGTCACGCAGCCTTGTACTTTATCCCATGCCCTCTCTCCACTGTTACAGGTCTACACTATCCCATTCCCTGGCCATGTTTACAGCAGCTTACCACCATTGGTTGATGAGCACAGTTTTAATTGACGCTTAGTTGATCTTTTATATGTGTATGTGTTATACTTATTGTATTTTGTACTGTGTTTATTTTATGTTTTGTTTCTAGGCACCTTATGCCGTGTGTAAGCTGCCCCAAGTCCCTTCGGGGAGATGGTGGCGGAATGCAAAATTAAAGTTATTATTATTTTACCGAGACAAAAACACAGCGTGTCACAGCAAACGAGATATATATGCTTGATTTCGTATCACAAAATCACAAGTCAAACAATTCACAAGTGTCTGGACTGTGAGATTTATTATTATTATTATTATTATTATTATATTATTATTATTATTATTATTTGAAACACAACAAGATGAGTCCACAGCATACAAGATCACTCTGCTGGCTGTTGTATTCGATCACACGTTGGACACTTCCCAAGACTGTGTGATGTATCGGTGAGTAATGTGTGCAGATCCCAGTAAGGTAGCCTTTTGCAGCTGGCAGATGGCAATTTTGTCAGCATCGATTGTGTTTAAGTGCAGGCCAACGTCTTTAAGCACTGCACCCAACGTCTGTAGGCGCTGCCGATCACCACTGGGACCACCTTTACTGGCTTGTGCCAGAGTCTTTGCAGTTCGATCTTTAAATCCTCATATTGTGTCAGCTTTTCCAGATGTTTCTCTTCAGTCCTGCTGTCACCTGGGATTGCAACATTGACGATCAATTCTTGGTTTTTTTATCATGATTGTGAGGTCAGGAGTATTGTGCTCGAAAACTCTGTCTGCCTGAATTCGGAAGTCCCAGAGTAGTTTGATGTGTTCATTTTCTGTAACCCTTTCCAGCCTGTGATCCCACCAGTTCTTTGTTGCAGGCAGATGGTATTTGTGGCACAGGTTCCAATGAATAATATGAACAATGGTGTTATTCCTCTGCTTGTAGCTCTCAGCATCAAAGAAGCAGTTAAGCCCCCCACCAATGACAAGGCAGCACCCGATTTTTTGGGGGGGGGTTGTTATTATTATTATTATTATTATTATTATTATTATTATTATTATATTCAGTTGAATCTGTGGTTTCACATAAGCTTTGCTAGGAATGCATGCCCTGTGGATGTGGGAGAGGCATTCTTACTGTATTGTTTACATAACGGTCAGTTAGATGGTGGCAGTTATTGCCATAAGATGTAGATGGTCAACTTGGATGGCTTTTAAAGAAGACTTGATAAATGCATGGGGTGAGAACCATCCACAGCTACTTGTTATAAGCTGGTTAAGGATATATAAATGGTGTTACTGGAGTTGATCTATAAAAGAAGTAAGCCCCTGTATATCATTTGCTGAGGAACACAAGAAGCAGCTAAACAAGTACAGCTAAAAGGTATGACTACTAGATTCATGACCTTCCACCTGAAAGACAGGCTATTGCTTTGGCCTTCCTCAGGTTCTAAGCCAATCAATCAATCTTTCATTTGGGAAATGTCTCCAACAAGAACAAGAATGAGAAATAAAGTGGAGTTTGTCTGTCAAAAGAGAATCTGGAAGAAGTGTCCTCTGCTGGTAAGAGAAACCTGTCCATAATCTGGCCATTGCTCTGGGAAACTTTTGAAATCTCATTCTATTTTTTAAATGGGTGGAAAAAATGGAGCACCCTCCCAACGTGTTAGCTCTTGCAATAAAACGCAAATGGCTTTTTATTTGCAATTAATTTTTAATATGTGGTTACTACGCTCAGAAAGCAACTCTGTAAAATGATATCATGAGGTGCTATGTTTATTTTCTCTCTGTTGATTTCCCCAGCTGGCAGGATAAGCTAAGCTATGTTTCGAGCTGCTAGCAGTGCAAATTTAACCATGACGTGCTAATGTATGGAAAAGCAGGCTCCTTATGCTCCTTATGGTAAATCAGGAGTAGTAGGAAGAAAGGAAGCGAAAGAAAAGGAAATGGAGGACCTCTTTCTGAACTCAGATCTACTTAACATGTGCCCTGCAAGTAACTCCCTAGAGTCAAAGTCCAGAGCATTTCTGGTCACTGCTAGAATGTATATTATTTTGAGATTACCAAACATTATGAACAATTCCAGTACATCTCTAGAGTTTTAAAAGTCTTGGGCTACTAGTCAAAGAATACATCTCCATAGCCTCCAACATTTCACAGATGAAAATAAAGAGAATTTGTGTGAATTTGTGAGGTGTGAGAAGGTGTTTAAAAAGGTGTGGTCAAGGACAAAAGTTATTAATCAGGAAAAACACATTAAAATATAGTACTTTCAGCAGAGAAACCAATGGCTTTATGTACTCAAATTAGGAAAAAAATAAAATCAATAAAGAGTGGATGTATTTGTGCAGCATGGTTATAAATATTATAATACAGTAGTCCCTCAGCATCCACTGGGATTGGTTGCAGTACCACAGTGGATATCATCATCATCATCATCATCATCATCATCATCATCATCATCATCTAATAACTTATTAATCGCCCTCCATCCGAGAATGCTCCAGGCGATTTACAGCTAAATTACAAAAGATAAAATACATACAAAAATTAAAAATCAACAGAGATTGAATGCTCTAGTAAAAAGCCAGGTCTTAAGTGCGAGAGTAAAAGGCCCTATGTCATGCACGGCTCTCATGTAGGGCGGTAAGGATATGAACATCAGTGGATGCTTAAGTCCCAATATATGGTGTAGTAAAATGTCATCCTTTAAAAAATGATGAACAGCAAGTTTTACCTGTTGGAATCCCCCCCCCCCAATATTTTCAAGGTTATGGTTGGTTGAATCCATGGATTCAGAGAGCCAACTGCATACATTAATGTAAAATCAGCTAGATCCTGCACAGTATGACCACTTTCTTGATCACTTCAGGAGTTATATTCATACCAGCTCATCTGCTCAACACACATTATATATCAGATTCGTGTATATCCCAGTTTCCTTACAGAGCTCATGTGGTCACCTTGTCACACGGCCCAGCTGGGCTGTTCCGTCTCACTGGCCTTTGCCAGTGAAAGGGAAGGCACGTGGGGTGACTTGTGGTGCCCTGTGCACCCTCCCTCCTCCCCTTATCACACATGCGAGGTGGGAAAGGTTGCGTGAGCACGCTTTTCCACCTCCATCATGAGTTGCCCTGCCACCCTTTCTGTCATCACACTGCAAAAAGGGGAGGAAAGTGGGAGGGGCCTGCCATGTGTCGTGTGACAGCGCACAGCAAACTCTTTCAAAGCCATGCACAAAGGCGGCAAAATGGAGCTTTTTGCTGCATGTGAAGAGGTCCCTTGACATAATCATTAGAAAACAGAAGAATGCCTGAAGGTCTTCTAGAACATGGCCATACAACCCAAAAAACCTACAACAACCCAGTGAATCCAGCCATGAAAGCCTTCGACAATACATGCCTGAAGGTGTTCAATGGATGAATGATTTATTAATAAAAAAGCCCAACATGTTGAAGACTGTATACGTCTTCAAAGGCTTTTTTCAGAGGCATAATAATAATAATAATAATAATAATAATAATACTTTGATTTATACCCCACCACCATCTCCCGTAGGGACTCAGAGCAGCTTACAAATAGCACATAATGGTGCCACACAACATAGAAAATACAGTATATCAACATTAAAACCAATAACACATTTAAAATCAGACATATAAAATTAGCAAGAGCAATAAAGTCAGTAAAATATGACAATAGACATTGATTAAAAGATCCATGCAATCAATTTAGTCTTCCTCTGGCTAAAGATACTAGTATGCTGCTATCTTAAACATTATCAAATTGATTCAGCTCTTTCCGAAAGTGCTGTAGTGTGGGTAGGGTGTTCCAGAGCCAGGGGGCCACCATCAAAAAGGCCCTCTCCCTCGTCCCCACCAACCGCACTTGAGATAAAGGCAGGACTGAGCGGAGATCCTTCTTGGCAGATTTTAGAGCCCACGCCAGTTCATAGGGGGAGATGTGATCATGAACATAGGTTGGACCCGCATATTATTATTATTATTATTATTATTATTATTATTATTATTATTAACTAGCCACACCCTGCCATGAGTTGCTGTGGCCCAGTCTGTGTATATGTGTTTTATGTGTGTACATGTGTGTTTGCGTGTATATATGTGGTCCTGCGCGTGCATTATTATGTATTTTTTGTTTTTCTCCTGCTTTTTAAGTCCTCTTCGCTGTGTTTTTTCAGTGTTTTTATGAGTGATGGTCACTCGTTGGCCTGATAGGTGTATTGTGTCCAAATTTGGTGTAAATTCATCCAGTGGTTTTTTAGTTATGTTAATCCCACAAACGAACATTACATTTTTATTTATATAGATAATAATAAATTGTATTTGTTATCTCCCTTTCCTCACAGTTCGAGGCAGGTTGTAACACAATTAAAACACACAAATAAAATACACATAATGAAGATTAACACAAATACTAAAAAAAGTAAAGTTAAAACTTATACATTGTAATTGACTGGGTAGGCCTGCCGGAAATAGACAGATAGACATAATTCATCAATAAATAATACAATGAAGTACATTCTTAGAATATATGAAATCCTTATAACTTTTGCTCACTACTTATGAGCTGTACATACCTGTTTGGAATATATCTTCATAAATTTCTGGAGTTGTAATTCTACCATTTACTGGACAAAAAGAAGAAATGGGAATTAACACTGAATATTTTTTTAGGTCAGGAGATGCTCAGGAGGAAAAAAAAAAAAGATGAAATGTGTATTTCTCAATAACATTCAAACTCCAGAAATTTCTGAATTTAAACTTTAAACAGATATGCCCAGGCCATAGGCAGTGTACAAATGTAGTAAGGTTTTATACATTGGAAAATTATACATTGTTTTATTATGTATGTGTTGTCTCTTTTATAGTATTGTATGACCCCCCCCCCCCCCCCGAAGAAGGCCTTTGAGAACATATACAGGCTGAAATGTGCTGGGCTTTTCATTAATAAATCATTCTTTCATTCAGTGCCTTGAGATCTGCCTCTTTTTTCCTGCGAGTTATATTATGTTCTCCCCTATTTTCGTTTCAATAATTTCACCTGGACATAATCACAGTAACACATGCTGGGAAAAATTTCATAATCTTAATGCTGGTGTTCTTGATTTCTGTGAATTTTGCCAAGTGTATTGGAAACTCTGATAACTACAAGGGACATGCCTGTAAATTTAGGGATCTGTCTACCAGATTTGTGGAGAGAGAATGTTTCATCTTATTTAGGGAACCATTTTGCAGTCCATATAAAGGCTGCAGGTATTTGAAATAAGGTCTCTTCAAGCCAGTTTTGTAATATCATTTCTACTCAACTGTTGCTGCCCATACAGCCTTCTCTCATAAGTAATTTGGTGCCAACTCATTTGGTTCACATCTGTTTTACCAGGGTTACTGTAGAAAATACATATTTTCACAAGAACCTGTGGGTCACCCATTCGAATCAGAACTGAAAATAGTGATTCAGAAATGTGGATGTAGAATTTCAGCACACGGTATCTCTGGCCCCTTCTTTTTATTTTTTATTTTATTAAAAACAAAAAAAAGTTTATTTTACATAAAAAGTAGTAGAACAATGTAATAAAAGAAAAGTAGAAATTCAGAATAGCAGAAAAAAGAGAAGAATCAAAAAAGACAAAAAAGAAAAGGGGGGGGGGTCTGTTGACTTCCATTTTGAGCTTTCGCGATTGTGATTTCCCTTTTTAATTATAGTTTTACAGATCCCTTCCTCATCAGTGTTCCAGCATGATTATCTCTCTCTTTTTTCGTAATCCTCAAAAAGATTCCAATTTGTCTGTTTTATTGGGTTTCCCAAATTCTTCTTAATTAAGAATGTTAGTTTGTCCACGTCTTTAATCTCTCTCACTTTAATTATCCAACTGTCTATGTCTGATGTTTCTTCAAGTTTTGTGTACAGAATCCTCGCTGCCGTTGTCATGTATGAGAATAAAATGTCATTATTTATGTTTAGCGTCAGCTCCGAATCAGTAATGCCTAGTAAATAGTATTCCGGTTTCTTTGGGAATCTCATTTTGAATATTTTTGACATTCCTTGTGAATTGTTTTCCAATATTTAGTGGCCTCTGTGCATGACCACCACATATGGAAAAAGCTTCCATCCTGTTCATGGCACTTCCAGCAGTTCTTTGCTACATCTTTATACCCTCTGGCCCCTTCTATATTACCAAATAATCCAAATTATCAAAGCAGTTAATCCACATTAACTGATTTGAACTGGATTATATGAGTTTACACTCTCATATAATCCAGTTCAAAGCAGATAATCTGGATTTTATGTGACAGTGTAGAAGGGGCCTAGGAATGAGTAATTCTTGTTGATCTGTTACAAACAAATATACCCATACCTGCCTGGCCATGCCCTAAGAAGTTTAACAGAAATCCCTTTCCTGTCAGAAAGGAGGCTTAAATCCAATTCTACATCCTAAACAGAGTACGGATGTGAAACTAATGGGAATTTGATGAGTGAAATACTTATGAAAGGTTCATTGATTCAGTCAGTCTACTTGGGATTAACAGTTGGATTCAGGCCAATATACCTTCAAGGAGAAGGCCTTTCTTCCAGCAGTACCACAACTTTGGAAATTTGTCCTAAAGGAAGTTGGTCAAACACTACAATCTTTGTGGCACAAGCTGAAGACTAAATTCATTTGCCAGGGTATTTTAAATGTTAATATTGACTCAATGTGCTCTGTGGTTTATAATAATCTTGGCTGTTTTATTATATTGCATTTATATTGTCATGATAAAATTTATTCAAGAATTCAACACTGGAAGAAGAGAGGTTTGGAAAGATGTTCAGCTAAGCAAATATATTATGAACTAACATCTGATCACCCCAAGTAATACAATGACAAGAAAGAACCCTTCTTTATTTATCTGTTGCAAACTATTACAACATTAAATATTTACTGTTATGTACACTTTGATTTGTCTGTCTGTCTGTTTGTTTGGTTGGTTGGTTGGTTGCATGCTGTGAGTTGCTTCTGGTGTGAGAGAATCAGCTGTCTACGAAGACGTTGCCCAGATGTGTTACAATCCTACAGGGAGGCTTCTCTCATGTCCCTCTACTACAATGCAACCAGAGCCCTGGCCCGTGCACAATGGAGGACCTTCTCATAGAAACACCAGAGGCACTTCAAGTGGCCAGCTTCTGGCCAAAGGACATTTAACATAATGCCAAGCTTTTAAAACTTTGTGTTTTTAAATGCATTTTGACTGTACCCTCAACTTGCTTCTGACATGACAAATAAATAATAAATAATCTTGATTTGTCCACTTCTCCACAAAGAAGACTCATCTTGAAAAAGATTGAGGGCCTGTCTGGCCAGGAACTCTAAATCAGATCAAAATTCACTCTTGGATGTCCACACAATGCCAAGGGGCTTCCTACTAATAATATGTTGAATCTCTGGATTAGACCTGCACTTTGTGGTTGGTGTGAACAACTGGACCAACTCAATGGCATAGTAAAAAGGAGATGGAAGTTACCGGGGCTGTCCTTTGTCACCATAGTGGATGGCCATGGAGCTCCAGAGAGCTCCTGCCCATGACTGGGTGCCTTTGCTAACATCCTTGGGTACAAATTGCACAATATTTCCAGGATGCATGGAGATAGAGAAATTAATCAGGAACAAAAAGAGAAAAAAGTTATTTCAGTCATGTCTGTGGATTTTGTATCTCTCTCAAATATTGATGGCAAAAGACAAGATGGCAACATCCAAATGCACAAATATCCATATCCATGGAACAATTCTTCACTGGAAAAGAAAAGAAAAGGTTTTTTACCCAGGGACCAATTCAGGATGGTGGTCTTGGCTCAACCCTTTTCAAAGGTTTTCCAGGATGTGGTGAACCATGAATTTCAACATGTGTCGGAGCATTCAAAAAGCTGGTGTGCCAAAAACCTATTGAAAAATCAGCTAGCAGTAATATTACCATGATTTCCCTCTCCTTGTTCTATTTTTAACATGCCTATATGAAGTTGCTTTAAATCAAGGTAACTTTGGCTTTACGCCTTTGTAGCTCAAGATGCATACTGACTGAATGGATGAAGGGTTCTTGAGCTGCAGATTATAAGACAGAAAATGAAATTATAGGGTAATTCTGGTTGGTTTCTAGTATTGCAATTATATCTTGGCCACTCATAAATACTCTAAAGATTCCATCTGATCTTTTAAGTTAAGCTGTCAGCCCTGGTTGATACTTGGATGGGAGACCACCAAGGAATACCAAGTGCTTTATGCTAGATTTCAGAGGAATGAATTGGCAAAACCACTTCTGAGCATTCCTTGCCTAAGAAGACCCTATGAAATGAATTGGGCCATCATAAATTGACAGGCTGCTTGAAGACACATAGGCACAGATACTTTAGGGCTAATCTGGAGATTTTGAAGTCTTAAGTAGATTCTGACCTCTTCAGAAAGGCCAGGCAAAGTGTCCTACTTTTCGCATCGTGGCAAAAAGAGAAGGGCAGTGGGGCAAATCTGTTGCCCTGTGCACAGCTCCCTCTCGGTGACATGTTCCCCATCATATGTGGGAAATATTGCCATTCTGCAGAGGACTCGTGATGGCTCCATTGGAGCCAGCACAACGATCATGTGTTATGGCCGGCATGGAGCTCCGTCCCCAAGACAGGGTAAAAGTGTCCTAGGATGCTAAATTTACCCTGTTTGATGAGGCCCTTTGTACCATTTCAACATTTTTTTTTAGTTCACAAAATGGTCAGCACGTGCAGATGGAAAACTTTCTAGACCCTACAAACTTCTCGTTTGTTTTCAGTTATTCCTAATGAAATCCTAGGGGAGCAATATTGGCTTTTCCCCTTCACTCTGAGTAGCTGGAACTTTGTATCTTGAATGGCCAGATGAAGAGAATGTTGGGAAAGCATAGAAGTTATTTTGGTCCATGGACCTGATTTCTTGCCAAGAAAAATGCAAATGTAAATAAATATAAAACCATTTCTCAAGTGTTCAGAGCATGCCGGCTTCTTATCTCCTATTACAAAACATAAGTGTCGGCTGCAGAAACCAGACTTTCTATGCAGAATGCCAAAATATTTAATATAGTTTCTTTAATATTACCAAGGGTGGGGAGTCACTTGAGGGAAAACAAGGAAAGTCATTATCTTTTTTTCTCCTTCCCCTCTTTTAATAACCATTTCAGTAGCACAATGCCTTAAAAGCAAGGCAAATTCCCCTTGTGTAATGGAGTCGCATGACATGATTTAGATGGAAAATTTAAGCAAGATTAATGCAATTTATTATCTGACAGGATATCCCTACAAGCCACACTGCTTGGCTGATTTTTTGAGTCTCAATCTAATATTTCAGATGAGATTTCCAGACGGGTGTCTTGTTCCTCTAGCAAGGGTGATACAGAATTTGTAAAACAGGAGAGGTTAAACTAGTTTTAACACTTGATTAATCATTGAAATGACTTTGTTTCTCTTTGAATCCATTGACTTTTGTTTATGGAGTCACTCCCTCTGCAAAGGACTGGCCAAACACAACTGCAGGCAACACTCCAAATTCTTAATTTGCTCAATGAATTTTTCAAAATACTTTAAAAGGGGATAGCGAAGCGGTGGGGGGGGGGGGGAGGAAAGTGAATTTAGGGTAGCACTGAAAGGGCAAAGTGATTTTAACTCATTGCTTAATAAATAAAACTTTAGCTTATAAGGTTTTTTTTTTAAAAAAAAAAAAGTTTTCAGACTGTTGGCCAGCTCCTAGACAGATAAATCTTCCAAGTAAATGAAGGGAATAATTAATAAATCTTGGCTATGCATACTCATGCAAATATTCTTTGGCTAAATATCAGGTCATATGGCAAAAACTGCATTTGGACCTGGTCTTCATGAGTGAAGGGAGAAAAAAAGACCAAAAGGCCAAGGCACCTTTGAAACAGGCTACATACTCAACCTGTTTGTACATACAATTCAAAAATTGTCTCGGAAAATAATGGTTTTATGATTTTTCAAAAAACTGCAGAAGCACTTTGAGCAGCAGCCCTCAGTTGGATATATATATATATATATATATATATATCTCAAGGGTCCTCAAACTAAGGCCCGGGGGCCAGATGTGGCCCTCCAACGTCATTTACCCGGCCCTCACTCAGGGTCAACCTAAGTCTGAAACGACTTGAAAGCACATAACAACAACAACAATCCTGTCTCATCAGCCAAAAGCAGGCCCACACTTCCCATTGAAATACTAATAAGTTTATATTTGTTAACATTGTTCCTCATTTTAATTATTATATTGTTTTTAATTGTTTTTTACATTACAAATAAGATATGTGCAGTGTGCATAGGAATGAATTCATGTTTTTTTTTCAAATTATAATCCGGCCCTCCAACAGTTTGAGGGACTGTGATCTGGCCCTCTGTTTAAAAGGTTTGTGGACCCCTGTGTGTGTGTGTGTGTGTGTGTGTGTATGTGTTTGTGTGTGTATATATATATATATATATATATATATATATATATATATATATGTGTGTGTGTGTGTGTGTGTGTGTGTGTGTGTGTGTATGTATGTATATATATATATATAGCAAACGTGTTGTCTTAGGCAGCAAATTGTCAGAAATTTAGTAGCCAGTGCCACAGTATTTTTGTTGCATGTGTGGGAATACTTGTGGGATTTTCTGTTGTGAGGGGCTTCAGAGATACATGCAGAAGGCCTACTTGCTTTACTATCATGGAACATATTTCAGGCTAACCTGGTAAAGCATTAAATCACATTGAAAGTTAATAGCAACTATTATATTCTTGCCTTTAGAATAAAATGGGAGCAGAGCTCTTCTAGAATCCAGATTAGCCAACTAATGACTTTGTCACACTAGAGAATGAATCCACTTTAAATTTGGTTGCTGCCTCCTGCAGAATTCTGGGGTTTGTAGTTTAGGCAGGAGCCTCTAACAGCCTCACTAAACTACAAACCCCAGAATTCTGCAGGAGGCTGAAACCGAATTTAAAGTGGATTCATTCTCTAGTGTGATGAGGTCATTAATTTCAATCTATACTACAACTTACTAGGTGTGCATATTCCAGTCTAGGAGAAAGGCAGAGTATAAATCCAATAAATAGATAAATAAATCCTTGCTGCCCCTATACTCACTGACTTTGCAAGATTGTTCTGAAGATAAAAATGGGTTGTATAGAGTTTTAAACATTAAACATACCAAGCATCTTGGAGGGAAGGCCAAATACAATGTAGTAGGTAACATTAAAATGTTTATCTTTAGCATTTAGTCAACATTAGTGTTCAGTTTCCAAAAATCTCTTATTGAATCTAATATCTCAAGATGGGTTGGTGTGCCCATACATACATAGATGTCCAACACTTTAATTGTTATGATTCTGTCCAAGAGTCCTAGAATTTGTAGCTTGCTAAGAGATGGCCCCCATCCCTGAACATTAGTACTCTCTTGCAGAGAATTTGTAGTCCTCCTTGAATCTACATATCCCTGAATTCCAAAGGATGAAGCCTTGACAGAGAACATGGTATTAAAGTGCTAGAATTGCATTGTGTGGATACACCCAAGATATAAATCAAATTAATTACATCAATGTAACTCTAGGTTATGTTCTTTTAAAAAAAAGCTTCTTCTAAAAGTATAGATGTAAATGTTTCCCTCTAGTATAAATGGTGATTAAAAGCTACCTTTCTTCGCACAGCATCCATACATATAGTGTTTCTTAAACCCTCTGATGGAAAACAAAAATTACCGACTAATCATGAAACAGTCTAGCTGTCTCTCCGGCATATTATGACTTTGGGAAATTGATTACAATTTCTTTTCAGAGGTCTATCAGGATAAACCACTAAGTCTTTGATATAAATTCGAATTCCAGAGTCTCTAGCTAACCCCAAGCTCATAAATGAATTCCTAAAAGCTGACTTGCGCCAGAAGACCCAGCAATGCAGAAACCGCTTGGCAGAAGACTTTCGCTTCAGTGAGATGAACTGCTCTATTTAGCTCCATTTAAAACTGGAGAGAAATGCCAGATTTCCATAAACACAGGTTCCTTGAGTTTCCAAGATTTTGATTAACTGATGGATACAAATACAGAGTTGTGTGCAGGGTTTACTTTTTGGTGGAATGTGGGGTTGAAAAACTCAGCATTTCCTTTCTCTTCACTGTTCCCAGAATAATAGAAGCCCCCTTCTACACTGCCATAGAAAATCCAGATTATCTGCTTTGAACTGGATTATATGACAGTGCAGACGCAGATCACCCAGTTCAAAACAAATAACATGGATTATCTGATTTGATAATCTGGATTACACGGCAGTAGCTCATGCCTATAGATCAGTGGTTCTCAACCTGGGGTCCCCAGATGTTTTTGGCCTACCACTCCTAGAAATCCCAGCCAGTTTACCAGCTGTTAGGATTTCTGGGAATTGAAGGCCAAAAACATCTGGAGACCCCAGGTTGAGAACCACTGCTATAGATGACATGAATTCAGGTTTGAATTTGAAACAGTAAATCAAAGATTTCCGAACTGTGTGCCATGACACGTCAATGTGTTGACTACAGTGTTTGTGTGTTGCACAAATGTAATGAGAAATGACAAAAAATTAAAATGTATGTTATTATCTTACAAATCAGATACTTTAAAAATGCATGGGCCTGAATCTTTTTGAGGGATTGATTTAACCTCTGGTTTGCAACTAAAACTGAACTACTGTATCACAACATGTCTAAAAGTCGTGTCACCAACATAAATTGTTTGGAAAGTAAGGAAAAGGAGGAAAATAAATTATCATCACAATGTCCTTATTTTTATTCCTACATCTTGACATAATGTGATATGTGCCACATGTCTCATTTCTCAATGCTAGTACTTTCTAGTATTGCCAAGAAAAGAAAATTGTCATCTTGCTCTCACAATTAAATCTCATTTTTAAGTGGAGGAGAGCCCTAGAAGCTATGGGACTCTTTTTGGTAGACAAAATGGTACAGAAAGAATCTTCTCTCCATATTAGATCCATTCCAACAAGATTCAACTACCATCTTGGAGGTTTTTTTTTTATATTGTTTGATTGAAATTTGCTCCTCACAGGTACTGCAATTCCTGTAAATCATGATTTTTCTTATGAAACCCAACTTGTTTTTTGCTGCCCTGGAGACCAGCATGTGGAACAATGGCTTGAAACTACAGGAAAGGAGATTCCATCTGAACATTACGAAGAACTTCCTGACTTTGAGAGCTGTTCAGCAGTGGAACTCTCTGCCCCAAAGTGTGGTGGAGGCTGGAGAATTTTAAGCAGAAGCTGGATGGCTATCTGTCGGGAGTGCTTTGAATGAGATTTTCCTGCTTCTTGGTAAGGGGCTGGTCTGGATGGCCCATGAGGTCTATTCCATCTTTATGATTCTATGAATCTATGATTCTATGACAGATTTCTGGGCTTCTCTAATTAAAACAAAATAAATTAATATTTTGTAATTAAGTTAATTTTTAACTGCTGAAATCATGAGAACACTCATTCACACAGTTCTAGTTCTCTTTCTTTGACTTCTTTGTTATGGATGTAACACTGCATACATGGTTATTCCATCCCTTATGGTGGTTTTTGGCACCCGTGAAGTCCTTATTTTCCCAGGAATTTTAAGAACTGTTTTAGTACTTTTACACCTATGCATTTTTATTCTACTTCTGTTTTTAATTTGGTTTTATATTCTGAAATGTTTAATTCTCTACTGGCCATTTTATCTTGGTTTTATAGTCTGCTTCTTTGGTAACTGTTTTATTGTATTATTGCTATATTTCATATTTTTAACAGCGTGTACACCACCCGGAAAACTTTGGCGAGTGGACAGTTCCAATGCGTAATAAATATGTGCAATAAATAAACCCAGTTGACATCAATTATAAATTGTAATGTATTTTAATAGTTCAGGCTTGAACAGTATGTCCTTTATAATGGCCACCCATCCTGGCTTATGCAAAGAGAACTGGATGCAGTTCTGAACCCAACTCAGTTCATTTCAAATTTATCCTCATCCCTGAATTTCACTATTTATTTAGATAGGTGAATTTATACACAACAATTTAATTCTGGTACAACATCTTTGGTGATGTTTTGGCTTACTTTCTAAGATTATTTTGAACAGTAACAACTGTTCACAATAATGAAGTTGCTTAATTTTTTAGTTCATCTGTTGAAGGGCTTATCCAGTAGATTCAACATATTTCGAGAATACAGTTCAGAACCATGGACATCTCTTTTCACTTTTGGACTAAGACCCAAAATAGACCATTCTCCCCACTGATTCATTGGTGATCAGGTGTTGTAAGGAGGAAATTGTGCAGACCATACATGGACATGTTGCTGCTTTCTTCCAACAAGTTGAGGGTTGTGTCCCTCCATTGATGGAAATCACTTTCATCAACATAGGCTTCTGTTAGCAAAACAAGGCTACTTATCTTTTCCAGCAATACCCAAAGTATGACAGCCCCAGTTCGATCATTTTTGCTTCTTGTGAGAGTTTTGATCTTGGACCCATTTATTAGAAAGTAGTTTTCACCAGGTCCCACATTTGCCCTTTGCACCACCCCCAGTGCTGTTCTAAAGGATTTCCATGGTCTTTAGAAGCATCTTTGAATGTTGAAGTGGAGTGAGGCAACCAATGAAAATAACTCCCATTTCTATTCTTCTAACAGAAGCATCTTCAGCGAAGGATCATTGCCTTGTCGTGGTGCTAGAGCTTGAGCACCTCGATGATGCCACGAGTGAAATTGTGAATGGACACCCAAGATGGAAATGTAATGGCAGAGAAATCAAACTAAATATGATCCCTGGGGAAGGTAATGGCAATCCACCCCAGTATTCTTGCCATGAAAACCAAATGGATGACAGCTCTCATGTGAGCTGGTCCATGAGGTCATGAAGAGTCAGAAGCGACTGAACAAATAAACAACAACAAGAGAAGCATTGACTGAATCAAACAATCTGCTGTTGACAGGACAAGGCTAGTAGGTACAATCTGTAACAAACCAATAACAGAATTATAGCATTCTGCAGGAGAAATGTAAGACACTTGTGAAATGGATGCTTCCTCAAACCAGTTTTTCATGATGCTTCTCCATTGTCAGCAAGGCAACTGTGTGCATAACCTGCCATTTCTATTAATTCAAATATATATCCAGTCCTCCCCCTCCCCCCCCACCTCCATTTATGTGGTATAGACTAAAGCATAGTCTGAAATAAAAATGACAAGATAGGCTAATTTAATTGAAAGGAAATATGAGAACACTTTATTCCATTTACTGTATGTTTGGTGGTATCAACCAAAGTTGAGGGTAAAATCCAAGGAACCACAATTTTCATATTAAAGCTTCCCCTCCTCCCCCTCCTCCTCTGACTGTACATATTTTCTTGTTTCATATTCCAGATTGGCGTCATTTCCCAGCCTGAGTGTGACAATACTGAAATAATGGTAATCAGCTCACACTTTCCAAACCGGGAAATGTTTTCCAAGAAACAAGAAGTCTTTATATTACTAGAATGATCATCATAAGTCCATGGCTCCACGCCATTCCTTGTTTGTGTGCAGGAGCTGCAGATATAATAATATGCAACTATACTTTATTAACCTTAAAACTCTCTTAAATCAGTCAGCAGTTGAAAGAAGCCAAGAATACTATTGTGGTCAAACACGATGACTGCTGTTTAGCCTTATACTCTTTCTCTTCTAACCAACCACCTCTTATTCAATAGTTCTGTTCCAAATGAAGCTTTGCGACTAGAAAGTACAAATTGTGTATGTTTTTTGGTAGACGTGTAGAATCTGATTCAGCATAATACATTGCACACATGCATCTAAGTATATGCGTGGGTGAAGAGACACATTGAGTCTGTGTGTGGCCCCGCGGCTTGGCATCAGAAAGGCTGAATCCCTTCTGTTACCACTGGCAAAT
Organism: Anolis sagrei; assembly: GCF_037176765.1. Lineage (NCBI taxonomy): Eukaryota > Metazoa > Chordata > Lepidosauria > Squamata > Anolidae > Anolis > Anolis sagrei. The sequence goes on from NC_090021.1 coordinate 37,363,289, forward strand.
ATGAACAGGTTCTGCAGCTATAAGGAATGGAGTTAGTTCAGGTTTACCCACTACTGAACCCACCCAGATGTGTTGGACTGCAGGTCTCCTCATTTCCAGATGGCAGGGATGAGGAAAACTGTAGTCCAATGCATATTGAGAGTATCAGGATGGAGAAGGCTGGATCATATAGAATCAAAGAATCATAGAGTTGGAAGATACCACAGGCCTTGGAATGAACCTTATATTTCCTGAGCAATGTCTGTTCACTAAGACTGCTAACTTTTAAATTGTCCCTCATGTCATTTGAATACATCTCCCAACATTCCTCACTTTGAGGGAACCTGTTGTACTCTCTGCATGTTTTTGAACTGCAGTAGCAAGATCTTTTGAGACTTGAAATCCAACAACATATGGAGGGTCACATATTTTCCGTTACTGGTTCAAGAGAGAATTTTGTGGTGACAATTTTCCTCAGAAAATTCATGGTGTGAGAGCTGGAAAATATTGTGCGAATGGGCAACAGCATCCTGTCTATGATGTTGAACATATGTTTATCAGTCTGACTGCTGAAGGATGCTGAATTATTACCTAAACTGGTCCTATGAAATCCATATACCACTGATTGCTTTCACATATGATAAAATAGGGATGTTTCTCCTTTAAATAACCCACAGCATTGCACTATGTCCAGCAATGCAGGTCAGGAATGTTTATTTTAGATAATAGATTCCAAAAACATATTACCTATGCTGGTGAATGACTACCCTTTGGTTCGTGGCTTTTTGGCTTTTGCCCAGACCACATATGGAGGTTGCTTAAGCCATGTAGGTTTCAGTTCCACCATGCAGACATTTTTGCTTGCCAGTTTTGTGATAAAATTAGCCTGGGGATTTCATTCTGAAGGATAGTGAAATGACAGCTAAAGTGAATGTACTGTATGTGGTTACTAAGTTATATGGATATGAGAGAGAAAAGAGGAACCATTTTCTGCTGTTACACCAACTATTATAGCAAACAAACATTTTATATCAAGTGCAGAATATCATAAATCTGATCATAAAAGCTAGTGAACTTGGAGAGGACCACATTTTTTTTCACCCACATATGATGCACACGGGGTTCAAAGAAGTGAATTGGGCTGTGGGGACAGACTACTGGGACTGTGGAAGTCACAGTAGTCTGTCCCCACAGGTCCCATACCCCATTTGAACCAGATGTTTCAGGAAGGCCAAGATCAAATGGGGTATCTAAATAATTTGGGACAAAGCTTTGTCTCAATTTATTTTGTTTTTACCAGAGGCATTGTTTGGACGCCTCAGATAAAAATCTGACATAGCTCAGGATTATGGGCCCTGTTTGGAAGGGCCACAAGTTTCAGGGACTAGAGTTGGAACTAGAGGTTGCCAACTCTTCCCTTAACCATATCTTTCACTCACTTTCTTTCCTCCAGACATCCTATTTGCCAGGCTCCAGAGACTGGGCTACATCTTCAGGTTTCCATGGGATTTCTGAATAGGTAGAAGGTGTATGCTGGTCTATGGGTAGATCCCTGGGAATCTGATCTAGGTTGGTGAGGAAATTTGGCCATTTTTTTAAAAAAAAAAATAGTGCTGGAAAAGATATTCCCCTTATAATAATTTATACTAATAAGGTGCAGATCCCCTAAATAGATTTTTGTGTGGGTTGAGTAACTTGTTTAGGAAACAAAATACTGAACTGAGTACAGGTGACTGGTGATGCCCATGTCAGTGTAGCAGCAATCTGAATGCTACTGAGAATGAGAATGTGATATTTTAACTGTACAGAGTTCTATTTTAAAAAAAAGAAAAGCCTGAAGTCCACCTATGGTCCACTACACCCACAAATGGATACAGTCTTTTATTTTGCATTTTTCTTTGCCTTCAACTACAGCTATACATTTTAGATACTTTTAAAGATCTAAAAGTATCTAAAAGTGTTGTGTGTGTATGCTCAGGTTGAGGAAGTTCTGGGGAATTTTTTTTTGCAGTGTTCATTTCCTTGTGGGGAAATGAATACTGTAGACTTGTGATTTCCTTGAAACTCTTGCAGTTTTCTAAGCACTCAAGTTGATTATGTGGAAATAAAGTAGTATGTTAGCCTTTAAACAGTAACTGGGGCCTCTAGTTGTTTGTGCTGAAACTCCCATGATCCCTCACCACTGGCTATGTGGGCAAAGGTTTATAGAAGCTGATATCTATCTGTCTGTCTGTCTGTCTGTCTGTCTGTCTCTCTCTCTCTCTCTCTCTCTCTCCACAGTTGGCCATCCCTGTTCTAAAGCATAAGCCATACTCTTCAAGATGATCCCATCTTGCATGCCATTTCTGCAAACACTGATTTTCACTTTTTAAAAATTGAAAATGGTGAATATTTGTACCACTACATTTTCTTGAAAAAGAGCATTTTTATATATCATCTCAGTTTGAAGAGCACAACCTCATTTAAAAAAAAAACCCAACACATACTGCATTTCTTCAAATCTAAGACACCATTAATTGTTAGATGCACAGTAATTTCAGTACCACCACCAGAAAAAAAGCTTTATTTATATACTAGTTTGGGGACCTGGTAGTACTCGGGATATTTGAAAACTGCATTGTTTGTTTTGAGGTGTTAAGTCATATCATTTAGTTAATTAGTAACACTATTTTGGTCCAGATCCGACGTTGGCTGCATTCAGTGCTCTCTGGATAAAGGTGAACTATTTACTCCCAGATTCCCAGGGCAATCACTCCCAGTCTCTGCCTGTATTAACAGTTTGCCATGTTGAGTCTGTATGCCAAGTTTAGTCCAGATCTGTCATTGACTGAGTTTAGTGCTCTAAATAAGTGCGAACAACAATTCCCAGAATTAAAGGACAATCACTCTCAGACCTCACCTGTATTCGCAGTTGGCCATGTTAGGTCTGTGTGCCAAGTTTGGTCTAGATCCCTTGTTGGCTGAATTTAGTGCTGTCTGGATGCAGGTGAAGTGCAACTTCCACAATCAAGGTCTATTCCCACAAACCCCTGCAGTATGTTCACTTGGTCATGGGTCTTCTCTGTGTAAAGTTTGGTCTCAGTCCATTGTCAGTGGGGGTGACAGTTTCTGTGAATGCAGGTAAACTATAACTCCCATAAATTAAGGCCAGTGTCTCCCCAAACTTCTCTAGTATGTTCTGTTGGTTGTGGGGAATCTGTTTGCCAAATTTGGTCCAGATCCATCATTCATGTGGGTCTCAGTGGTCTGTTGAACTTGGAGCTGAATTGGGTGAAGGTACTGCAGATCCCATAATCTGTGGTCCATCCTCCCCAAAGCTACATAAGAATGTAAAGAGGATCATGGGGAGGGGGGGGGGGAGATCTGTCTACTAAATTTGGTCCAGGTCCGTCATTCATGGAGTCACAGTGGAGCCCCCGGTGGCGCAGTGGGTTAAAGCCCTGTGCCGGCAGGATTGAAGACCGACAGGTCACAGGTTCGAATCCGGGGAGAGGTGGATGAGCTCCCTCTTTCAGCTCCAGCTCCTCATGCGGGGACATGAGAGAAGCCTCCCACAAGGATGATAAAAACATCAAATCATCCGGGCATCCCCTGGGCAACGTCCTTGTAGACGGCCAATTCTCTCACAACAGGAGCGACTCCTGACACGACAAAAAAAAAGTGGTTGTTTGAAGTCAGATTCAAAGCATGTGAAAGTACTGCGTATCCCATCATCTGTGGTCCATCCTTCCCCAAAGTGCTCCAGATCCATCATGCATGGGGGTTGCAGTGGTCTCTGGAAGTGAGTGAAGGTACTGCAAATCCCATCATCCATGATCCGTCCTCTCCCAAACTGCACCAGGGCATAAAGTGGCTCATGGGGGCTCTGTGAGCCAGGACCTCAGTGTTCGGGGATGGATTGTATGGGAGAAGGCGATTCTGTAGGTAACCTGGACCCAATTTATGTAGGGTTTTAAAGGTCAAAACCAACAGTTTGTACTTTGCCTGGAAACTAATTGGCAACCAGTGGAGTGAATTTAGCATGGGTGTAATATGCTCACTCCTGCGTGTTTCTGCAATTAGTCTGGCTGCTGTGTTTTGAACTAATTGGAGTTATCCCAGAGGTATCTCAATGTAAAGTGCATTGCAAAAGTCCAACCTTGAGGTTACCAGAGCATGCACTACCATCTTTAGGTCCTCTACTTCTAGGAAGGGGCACAGCTGGTGTACTAGCCAAAGCTGGTAGTAAGGACTCCTGAGCTGACATTTGGAGAGATGGATCCAGAAGTACTCTCAAGCTGTGAACCATATTTCAGCTTGAGAGTACTTCTGGATACTCTCAAGGGGGAGTGTAACCTTGTCTAGAACTGGTTGACACCCCCTCCCCCCATCCCCAGGTTAGAACCCTTGATGGCAAGCCCCTCTGTCTTGTCTGGATTCAGTTTCAATTGGTTTTGTATATATATATTTAGAAATATAAAGAGTTTGGACTTTTTCTTATTTTCTCCATATAACTATTATATGTGGGTAACTTTATTAGAATAAAGACATATATTTTTTTCTGCAGCAGTCCAGGGAAGCATTCTCTATTAGCGGTTCCTGTTTTAATTTATGTTCCTCAGAGAGAACATCTGCCACTTTTGATTCTATGCTATTTATATCTATACTTCCTTATTGTTTTTGCCATACTTGTAATATTCACTGAAGTTGTGGGTAAAGTATATTTTGAACTTTTTTCTTTCCTATTCAACTTCCATTATTCTTCATTAAGTGCAGAGAAGTTTATTTTGCTTATGCACATCCTATGTCTATATGTTCAAGTCTAATATATAGCTGCTGGAAATTAACTGCTGCTAATGGAATTTATTCCCAGCTATATGTGTATAAGATTGCAGCTGTTGCAATCCTATATGCAAGCTATTTGAGGAAAGGCCTCATTGGACTATATTTTATTTAGTTAACCTGAATAGGACTATGGACCCATCTACGCTTGCAATTTAATGCCACTTCAAGCTGACTTGACACTGCAGTGACTACAAGACACATCACCAATATGCACTGCAGCATGGATTGAGACGAGCAAACCAGGATTTACCTGCTTTGTTCCGAATTCATTCAGTTCTCAGGTTAAAGGCCTGTCTGGATTCAGATTCCTGTTCACAGTTTGGGAGCTTTTGTTGTTAAACAGATTTTGTTGAAGAGCTCTCACCCTCAATAAATTAACAATAGATACAATACCACACAATACATTATTATGAAATCAAAATGTCACAGTCTGGCTCAATATCCCAGCTTTCCCTCTTATCCATGATCTAGAGAAGTTTCTTAAACATTTCCACTCATGATCTCTTTCGGCCCGATATTTTTTTAATGTGACCCTGGTTAAAAAATGCATAAAAACCAAACATTTACTGAAAACAAACCAGCATTTGCCAGGCTTGCTAAACATTTTTTTAAAAGTTCCGTTGAAGCATCTTCTGCAAAGTCAACTATAAACACTGAACAACAGTTTTGTGTAAATGTCTAAAACAGCCACTAGATGGTGTTGTCCCTTTTTCGGGTTCCCAACATTGAACTAAGGGGGACTCCATTTGGGATCAAGACCCACAGTTTAAGAATCTGTGATCCAGTAGCGGTGTTCTCTCTAAAAATCTGTAGGTCCTCCAATTTTGGACCAATCAGGAACTGTTCAAGTGCCATAAATATTTCTGGATGTTTGTAGTGAGGTATGTCAGTTCTTTGGTGTCCCTGCTGACATCCTCTCTGGCCATTGAGAATAAAGTCTCTGATTTTGCCTTCAACCTGTCTGTGTCTTATCTGGTCCTTTGGAAGCTTGGCACTCTGGGCCCTGAACCCACATTTTAGAGAAGCTGAAATCACATAAAACTCAGGCTGAGAGAGTGTGACTTGCCAAATGTCACCCAGAAGATGTCTATGGTCTAGTGGGGATACAAATTCTGGTCTCTGGAGTTGTAGTCTAGTGCTCAAATCACTACACCACACTGGCTCTCATACAAGCTACATACCAGCAATACTTGAACTGGAAATGCCAAGAACCAAAGTTATGTTTCTGTAAGCAAAACATGTCCTGAGCCATAGTGTTTCTAGAACTTAAATAAAATAGGAAAATTTTAAAAATATTTTTAAAAATCCCATCCAGATGTCATGCCGAGTCCTTTTAGAGCATATGATACCGCAGGGCAGAGGAGAAATCAGCATTTTTCTCAGATCAGCTGTTCTTTGGATTTGCTTTCTCTGCTAAAAAACTAAAAATGTTCTGAACTATGAATAGCCTGGTGTTTAAGTATGCAGTGTGAAATAAATATCCTAAAGCAGTTAGCCCCATTGCTTATTTCGCAATTGAGTGTCTGGACCTAAGATGGTTTTATAATCATGGGCCTTTTGGAGAGACACCAATCAAACCTTCAGCAAGAGAGAATAGGGAGATGTGGAAAACTGATTTATTCTTTCAGACTGCATAAAGTAAGCATGCAGTAGCTAAACTATAAATAATGCCAGATTGGAGATTTATAAGACATTAGAATTGGAAGACAGTTTGATCCCAGTTTCAAAAGTGCACTGCAAATGGAGGAAGCCATAACTAAATGCATAATGTGAGACCTTTGGTGAAAGATGAACCCTCAAGCTTGAGTGAATTAAATTGCAAGACAATCCATTTTTTAAAAAGTGAAATAAATACGGACACAATACATCTAAGACCTTTCAGTGCTGTATAATCTTTATTGGTTAGTGAGACTGGCTTTAAATTTGAATACTCTCCTTAAATGAATAAGGTTAATTAGAAGTAGCATTATGGCGGATTGTGACCACATTTTTTCCACCTGCAAAGTAGCAGGATGGGGAGTGGGGGAGAGCCCTGGTAGAAGAATATATTGTGTTTAAAACTTCCTTTTGCCCCGAGTTGCCATGTATATAAATCAAAATTATGTGTCCGGAGGGGAAAACGGAAGTAAAACTGTTTCCAACTTGAAAAAGGACCTAGGGCTGGTGATTCATTTTGCTTCAAATGATAATTGAAAATACAGAGATGAAGAAATTATTCCTGACTTGTATTTATTTTTTATTAAAAATGCTTTGCTCAAGAGAAAAACCTATTAAGACTTATTTTTTAATAGAATGAGGGAAGGTGAATTTACAATTATAAATCTTTCTTCTGTAGTAATTTTTTCCCCCTAAAGCCTTTTTTCTTTCCAGCATCTCATCTTTTACTAAGGAAACAATAATGACTGATTTAAATATATCCACACATCCTTTTTGTTTTTCTGACTACCTGTTTCCCAAAATATACATGTCAGTGCATTGAATGCAAAACTGACATAGGCTCTCTAGCTTTCTTTGCAAAAGTGTGATGATCTGAGATTCAAGAGGAGGCTTTTTCCTTAGTAATTATTAACACTATGTGATATGATTTTTCTTCTTGGATTACATTTTTCATGTTTCATGGAAACATGAAAAAGGTTTATTAAACTGATTTTTAAAAAAATTTTCCGGGAAATCTTGCAGCATATTTTACCATAGTTTTTCAATGAATATCTCATTGAGTCTCAACCAATTCAACATAATTTGTGGTAGCCACAAAAATGAAGTTTCTGGAGTATGACAACTACTTTCAAAGTAAGCACCACACAGTTAAACAGGAATAACACTTTCAAACCAAGAGCAATAGTTTTCAAATTGTTTTGCAGAGTGAAATAAAGGAGCCCTCGGGTTTTTTTTGTCGTGTCAGGAGTGACTGCAAGTTGCTCCTGGTGTGAGAGAATTGGCCGTCTGCAAGGATGTTGCCCAGGGGACGCCTGGATGATTTGATGTTTTTATCATCCTTGTGGGAGGCTTCATGCCAGCCACATGACCTTGGAGGTGTCTACTGACAATGCCAGCTCTTCAGCTTAGGAATGGAGATGAGCACCAACCCCAGAGTCGGACACGACTAGACTTAATGTCAAGGGAAAGCCTTTACCTTTACCTTAGTGCAATACAATGTGTGTGTCTAAAGCTTTAAAAAAATATTTTTTAGATTACATATCCCAGAATCCACCAGTTAGCATGACCAAGTGTATGCTGCCTGGGGCATTCAATACAAGTCTATGCTGCTTATGACTCTAAAAAAGTAAATTTTTGACTGTTGGAGGAGATTTACTATGTTGATAAAATTATATCTTGCAGCAGGATTGGAAAGGTTAAACAATGGAGTATTATGGGTGTTCAACAAAGAAACTTTCCAAAGCTGGGCTACATATATGCCAAAAACAAACACATCTTATATAATCGGTTCATAAAGAAAAGTCAATGTAATTAACTTTGGGATTTTCACACAAACGCAGAGAATTCTGAGGTCTTGTGACTTATTTCTCATTCAGTGCAATGACATCTAAAGGCTTTTTTTGTATCCAGGAAGTGGAGAAAAGAAGATCGTTTTTGACAAGTTGGATACCCCCAGGAGGCTCTATCTGTGCAATGCATCTCCTGCGTCTACATTCCATTCTGCTTCCACCATCAGCATTCATTTCAGCATTTGCTCCCTAGATGAGAGCTCTTACGGGCCAAATTGTGGCACTATGGAATTTATTAGGGAACTTTTCTGTACAGCAATTTGGTCCTGGATATGTTTAAAAGCCATCAGACAGATAAAAAATGACAGCTAGTGAGTCCACTTAGGGTCACAGTTTTATGAGCATGGAAAAAAAGTATCCATTTCAGAATGCTTATGCACACTGCGGTCTATCTGCAGAAGGCAGCAATATTGTTTTTTCCCTAAGAGCCTCCCATGTATCTGCTTTGCCACAGAAAAAGATAAGAGAGATCTAATTTCTCAAAATTAGCCAACATCAGAGGTTATATTTCCAAATGTAAATGTGTGCTTTTTAAAGGTGTAAACATTTTAAGTTGTGAATACAACAACCATGTGTTCGAGACAGGTATGCTTGTCAGAAAGCTACAGCTGCATCTGATATCAAATTTCAGGTTTTTTTTTCTTCATAATGTGTGAAAGAGCCCCAAGATACACATTTGAAAGGGAAACAATACATTCTGTTTCCTTGTGTTTGTACAAATGTTGGATGTTTTCAGCTGGAGTCATATAGAATATCATGACTGTTACATTGGTTTCCTGTAGAGAATGCGGAGCTGAATTTTATGGTGGCAATTATTTTATCACATCTGTTTATTTCTTGTCTGTTTGGCTTAATTTTTTTATAATGGGAAATAAACATGGTTGCAACAGAGTTCAACAAAGAACTCTGGCAAATAATATAGATTATAAAACACAGATTACACCTTAGCACTTTTTTCTGTTCAATATCAGAAGAGGGCATGGAAGAAGAAAATATTAAATCATATTGTCATTTAATGAAGCTTGTGGAGATGTAATCACTTGAAGAAGAAGTATCTAGCACTGCACAAAACATGCAGAATAATCAAAGGATGCCTCAAACCTACAGCTGTTGATAGACTTTATAAGCTAGCTGGCTTCGCCTCCCCTGATGTGCAATGCAATACATTTGATATGAAATAAACAGAGATAATATGTCCACCAGACAGTTCTTCAACCTCATGCAGGTTGCAGATTAATATTTGTTAATGTACTCAATAAAATTGGCCTGTAACGTGTTGCCTCCTTTGTGTCTATGAGATACTTTTATATTGTACGACAGTTCTTCTAATAGTGTTCCATTTTCTTTGCCACCAATTGTTCATGGTGAGATCCCCAGTTCTCCAATGTTTAGCCAGTTCTATCCTGGCAGCTGCAATTTAAAAAAGCTACCAATTTCCTTCTCTTTAAGTGACTGTTGTGACTAACATGAAGAGATAGTAGTAAAAGCATCAGGCAAATGTGTGTGAGTGACTTTAATCAATGATATTATCTAGTATAGGACAGTATTCCAGAAACATGTGGTTTTAAAGCATTCTAACCATTTGTGATTGTACTAAGCTTTACATCCTCTCCCATGTTTGGTTGCAAGATTTTTAGTCATTTGCAAGAACTTTGTGGACATGAAGGAATATCTCTGTGTAGTTTTTAGGACCCCCTCTTCATTGGCTGCCAAATGAGATGTTGAAGGAGGTGAGATCCAAATGTGATCAGTTAGTTTCTGAAATCAAATGAGCACATGTGTGAGCACTTGAACCCTCCAATATCAGACCATTCTTGTCAGATCCTATCTTTCAAATGGAGGTCTGGTTTGTGCATTTTAGGCCCTGGAAAGATTATGATCATTACTGTGTCTGTGACCTCTATGATCGAGGAAAATCTAAAAATGCAAGACAATGTGGTATACCAGTTGCAAAACAACACACCCACCTGATTACAAAAACGTCAGGCTATTTCATTCACCTTCCATATGTTTGGCTTTAAATTAGTTCTGAGAACAGAGAAGGGATGAGGGTGTGATTTTAAAAATTAAATAAGAAATCATGGCTGTCATAATGAAGAAGATTGCCACGTTGGTACATCCTTTCATGATTTTTTTTCTAACCCCTTTCAAAAGCTATCCAGATGAATATTACCATATCTGTGGTAGTGATTTCTATAGTTTAATTATGCAATGTGATAAAAGTATTCCCTTCTATCAGTCCTGAATAGCCCATGCTTCCTGTTTATTGGATGACCCCTGGTCCTAATTTTATGATTGGGGGAAGATACATTTCGTATCTATTTTCATCTTAGCATAGATACATTTGTACACCTCAATTAAATTGCTTATTTTTTCTAAGGGGAAAAAAGTTCCAAGTGTTGTGATTTCTGGTTTTCTTGAGCAACAGAGGCACTGAAACATTCTTCTGCTGTAGATGTGAGCAATGACATGGGGGAATTGATTGTACACTCTGCACCTATACTCCCAAAGCAAATGTAAACTTTTTTTTTTGCATTAACTCTCAACATTGCCTGAAAATAGCACTATGTTTTTAATTGGGGGGGGGGGAGAGTTGGAGGAGTGATAGAAGATTTCAGGGACCACAAAAATGGGATCCAGGGACCACACTTTGGCTACCCTTGTTCTGGCTTGTGCTGCAAATATGCCGCCTCCCCTCAAGTCGCTATTGTGAAGTTACTTACACAATTGCCCAAAGCCCACAGCCTTGAGCAGACCTCATACTTCTCTGTCATTCATGCCTTGTACATGAACTCATTTTGATGATGTTTTGCCATTTGTTTCTAAAGGGAATAAGGTATATTAATAAGGTCAAGAGAAGTAGGGCATGATATATGGTCCTCCAACCAAAAAAGAACAGTCAAAGCTTTGGAAAAATAGAAGTTTGACAAATGACAGGAAATAGCGGGTTAGAGAAGAGGATGTTCTTCAAGACTTTCCTTCCCAAATCCCTTGGAACTGCTGTAATGAGTTGTTGAGAGGATGTTTCATGAAAGCAATATGGACTGAAGTTTAATTAAAAATGGCATAAAAGGAAAACAAAGAAAGACCATGAAGGTGGTAACAGGGATCATAGATTCCACATTTAATTTAACTCAGGAGTAGGAGAAGCCCTTGGGAACTTGAAAAGTGACAAATCTGAAAAGGAAAAATCCTTGTTCTCATGGAATCTATCAAGGCAAATGTGATCCCCAATTCTCATTTATGCAAAGAGCCTCCATAGAAACCTTTCCTCTTCACAGATATTGCTTTCAATGTGAGACAAATAACAGCAAAGCAATCCATGTATTAAAGAAAGCATGAATGTTGGCTGGAAGTGCAACAGTGCTCAGCACCCAAGAGTCAAGAATGCCTCAGTAGGCAGATTCAGGAAGGGGACAGCTCCCCTACAACTAGCAACTGTGGGTGAATGTAAAACAAAGTGGATCCTACTTGGTAATTGGTTTCACTGCTGCTGCATGCCAGAAGTAGGAAAATAATGGTGGTTGACATGCTATTGGTATTTTGGAAACTGTAGTAAAAAGACTTCTCTGAGCCCTTCTCTAAGGATGTACCTACGTACCTGCACGTAGGACTAGGGATAATTAAGCTGTCTGGGAGATTCTGGAAACTATAGTCCAAAAGATTCAACATCTCCAAGATCCAAACGTGGATCTCCTCCACACAGTTATAGGATTTTGATCCCACTTTAATTGGGACGTGGTTGCATCCTACAGACTCTTTGATTTGTAGGTTGACAAGGCACTAGAACTCTCTGACAGGGACTACAAATACTCCAGCAAATTATATACCCAAGGATTCTGCAGTGAAAGTGGGAACAAACTCATATAATTGGTGAAGTGGAAGCAATGGTGGCTGGTGTCTTAACTGTCAGTGGAGGGATAAATACATTTTGAAACTTAAGGTACTTTGGGCAGGTCTTTTAAAGTTTGGAACAAAGTTTAAATATAAGTGGGGTAGCAGAACAGATTGGACCTTGGTAGTGTCAACGCCATTGACCAGGAATCACTTCTAGTTTTGAAACCCTCCCTCCCCTTAAAATAACCCAGGAACAAACCAAAAAACCAAAAACAGTTGTAAATACTTATTTCTCAACTACAAAATATATTTATTGAGATTTTTTAAAATGAAGGGGACTGTAATAATGGTCCTGAGAATAATAATAATAATAATAATAATAATAATAATACTTTATTTATATACTACTCTATCTCCCTGAGGGGGACTCGGTGTGGTTTCCAAGCAACATCACCAAAACATACAGAGTAAACAGCATAACAAAATTAACAAAACAACATAAGCATAAAATTATCACAATAACACATATACATTAAAAAATAATCCTGTCTGTTCAGAGCAATTAAAAGGCTGGGCTGAGGCTAGTGCAAACTCAAAATATGAGGGGACTGGGAATTAAGTACAGTGCTATAACAGGCTAACAGCAATAGCAGGTACAGATCTGTGGCTGCTCATTTCCAGGGCCTATTAGAGGGATGACTGGGTTAATAGTTAGGAAGTATAAGAGCATATTCAACAGTGTTTGGGGCTGGGCTAGAACTGGTCATTCTCAAAGGCTTGTTGAGAATGTCCTGGGGTCTGTCTTATTTCCCTTGGAAGGGCATTCCAGAGGTGGGGGGGGGGGCATCACCAAGAAGGCCCTCTCTTGTCCCCACCAATCATACTTGTGACAGTGGTGTGAGTGAAAGGAGGGCCTCCCCAGAAGATCTTAGAGTTCGCGACGGTTCGTAGAAGGAGATGTGATTACGAAGATAGGCGGGGCTCGAACCATTTAGGGCTTTATAGGTCGTAACCTGCACCTTGAATTTGGCTCAGCAACCAATGAAGCTGTTTTAATAAGGAGCCTGTCTGCTGTCCGTTGTACCAATTGAAACTTTCGGGCATCTTCAAGGGCAGCCCCACATAGAGTGCATTGCAACAGTCCAGTCTGGATGTAACCAAGGCGTGGACCACCCTGGCCAAGTCAGACTTCATAAGGTATGGTCGCAGCTGGCGCACAAGTTTGAGTTGTGCAAAGGCCCTCCTGGCCACTGCCGACACCTGAGCATCAAGTGACAGCGTAGAGTCCAGGAGGACCCCCAAGCTATGGACCTGTACCCTCAGGGGGAGTGTAACCCTATCGAGAACAGGTTGCCACCCAATACCCTGGTCAGCCCCAGGGTGCGATCACCTACATGAGTAGGTTCTGATACGACTTGGGACAGCCCCATGGTTGTCATGGCAACCATGACGTCCTTCATTTTCTCCACCATTTTAGATAGATAATGGCATTTAAATAGGGATTTGATAAATCAAGGAGGAAAGCAAGAGCCAGCATGGAGCAGTGATTGGAGTGTTAAACTATGACTCTGGAGACCAGAATTCAAATCCCCATTTCATAATGGAAACCCATAGGGTGACCTTGGATGAATCACACACGGTCAGCCCCAGAAAGCTCCTTAGGATCACCATAGTAGGAAGTTACTTGAAGGCACACAAACAAGGAAGAAAATTAGAAATGAGAGTCCAAAAATGAAATTGATGTGTTCAAAGATGAAAAGCAATTGATCAGGAAGGCATTCCAGAGATAGCATCCTGTTGACATCCTAGCGGCTACTACTGGAGATGGTGAAGTTGATTGATTTAGGAAGGCATGGTTTAGCAAGGTAATTCCTGTGTTTTATATCAGGCGTGCTTGGGAACATGTGATCTTCCTGTCTGAATGTCACCCAGAGCTTCAATGTAATGAGTTACTTGTAGTTATATATAACTAGTAATTCTCTCTCAGGAAATAATTTACTTAAATTAGTACTTTCAAAATAATGACTTTCTTCCTTTTGCATTACTGGGGTGTGGTCCCACTGAAAGGCAGAAGTGGAGTATCACATAGATCTGGCTCATAATGCCTCGTGATTGTGGCTCATATTCTGTTGTAGTTGCTGAGGCAACAACAAAGCAGACAGGAGGAGAGTGCACTTTGTATGACATAAACAGCTGCTAGCATTCGGATCTTTTTTAAAAAAGTCCCTTATAACTATTTCAGAGAAATATGAAAATGCAAAACTTTTTTCAAAAGCTATATTATAAATGGTGATTAACTATTGTTTTATATGTTGAGGCTATAACATTAATGAATTTCCAATCTGTGAACACCACAAACATTTTTTTTCCGCATGATAACACAGTTGCATTGGGCCATGACAATTAAAGTAGTGTCAAACTGCATTAGTTCTATAGTGTAGTTGTACTCTGACTTACAATAGCGTAAAGTTGAATTACACTTTAGCAACAATTTAATTGTTGCTAAATGTTGCTAAAGTTGAATTAAAGTTGAATTACACTTTAGCAACAATATTCATATTCTTAGGAGGGCAGGAGACGTAACTACAACATTGGGACCATTGTGGAAGCGTAGGTAGTAATGTGATTGATACGCAATATGTTTCAATGCACAACTGAGCATTTTGTGGAGTGTTCATTGTTACAACTCATAACTGTGTATACAGGGCCATGGCTCTCCATTCATTGTTATTTCAGCAGCCAATAGATCTACTCCCATTTGACTTGTGTTTTAAATTTGTTTTCAATATTAGTTTTTGGAGTCAGCTCATTATGAACTATTTTATTTATACCTTATCATGTGCACAGAGAAAAGAGGACATATAAAGATACAGAATGGGGGATGTCAGGCTCAATAGCAATATGTGTGAAAAATATCTTGGAGTCTTCATGGACAACAAGTTAAACATGAGCCAACAATGTCAGCATCTAAAAAAACCAATAGGATTTTGGCCTGCATAAATAGGAGTATAATGTCTAGATCCAGGGAAGTCATGCTACCCCTCTATTCTGCCTTGCTCAGACCACACCTGGAATCACACTGTGTCCAATTCTGGGCACCTAATTTTTAAGGGAGATGTTGACAAGCTAGAATGTGTCCAGAGAAGGGCAACTAAAATGATCAAGGGTCTGGAGAACCAGCCTCACAAGGAGCGGCTTTAAAGGCTGGGCATGTTTAGCCTGAAGAAGAGAAGGCTGACAGGAGACATGATGAGGGCCTTGTATAAATACTTGAGGGGAAGTCATAGGGAGGATGAAGCAAGCTTGCTTTCTGCTGCCCTGGAGACTAGGACGTGGAACAATGACATCAAACTACAGGAAAGGAGATTCCACCTGAACATTAGGAAAAACTTCCTGACTGTGAGAGTTGTTCACAGTCTGCCCCTGAGTGTGGTGGAGGCTCCTTCTTTGGAGCCTTTTCAACAGAGGCTGGATGGCCATCTGTTGGGGATGGTTTGAATGCAATTTTCCTGCTTCTTGGCAGGGGGTTGGACTGGATGGCCCATGAGGTCTCTTCCAACTCTATGATTCTATGATTCTGTGTAAAGTATTTTAGAGACCACATCTCTTTCTATGAACTCTAGTTTTTTCTTTGTCAGGAGCAACTTGAGAAACTGCAGGTTGCTTCTGGTGTGAGAGAATTGCCCATCTGCAAGGACGTTACCCAGAGGATGCTCAGATTTTTTACCATCCTGTGAGGGGCTTCTCTCATGTCCCTGCATGAGAAGCTGGAGCTGATAGACTGGAGTTCACCCTGCTCCCTGGGTTCGAACCGCTGACCTTTCAATCAGCAGTCCTGCTGGCACAAGGGTCTAAACCATTGTGCCATCGGAGGCTCCTTCCAACTCTATGATTCTATAGAATCATAGAATCATAGAGTTGGAAGAGACTTCATGGGCCATTCAGTCCAACTCCCTGCCAAGAAGCAGGAAATTTGCATTCAAAGCACCCCCGACAGATGGCCATCAAGCCTCTGTTTGAAAACTTCCATAGAAGGAGCCTCCATCACACCCCGGGGCAGAGAGTTCTACTGCTGAACTGCTCTCACAGTCAAGACGTTCTTCCTAATGTTCAGGTGGAACCCCCTTTCCTGTAGTTTGAAGTCATTGTCCCACGTCCTAGTCTAGGGCAGCAGAAAACAAGCTTGTTCCCTCCTCCCTATGACTTCCTCTCACATATTTATACATGGCTAACATGTCTCCTCTCAGCATTCTCTTCTTCAGGTTAAACATGCCCTGCTCTTTAATCCACTCCTCATAGGGCTTGTTCTCCAGACCCTTGATGATTTTAGTTGCCCTCCTTTGGACACATTCCAGCTTGTCAATATCTCTCTTCAATTGTGGTGCCCAGAATTGGACACAATATTCCAGGTGTGATTTAGCCAAGGCAGAATAGAGGGGTATGAACTAATTTTGTTTGGTTTCACAACATTTGTACACTGTTATCTGTTTAATTTAGATTTTTTTTTCTGGCTAAAATGGCATTCTCTTAATTCTTACTGTATTGTTATTGCATATTTTTATGGTAAGTAGTTTTGAATAGTTTGGTTTGGCTTTGCCATAATCTGATCTTTAATAACTCCTTCAAAAGAAGACTCATAATTGCAATAAAGGAATAAAGGAGAGAAAACCCACATTTCATCACTCAGATATCAAGACCCTAGCCTGTTTTTCTGAGAATCTCTCACCACACCAAAACCAAGTCCTTAAAACTTTCAAGAAAAGCTGTTTAGCCAAAACTTAAATAAACAATATTTATTTAGGAAGTAAGGGCAATGTGCAATCACAATAACGGGAAACTAAAGAGAAGTTGTGGTCATAACGCAGTTACTTCAAGTGCATTGAAGACACAAATATCATTGTGGTTTTTTATTTGTTTCCACTTGTTGAGTCATTTTGAAAAATCCCAGCAACTTGTGTAATTCCCAAAGCCAAGTACAGACACTCAACTTCTTTCATGTCAATAATAAAGGACTCTGATTCAAGGAGGCAAACTGCAAGATGCTACTGCTCTTAGCAGCTCTTCGGCGCAAAATGAATAAAATCAGTTTCACCCGATACCACAGAAAGGCAGCAATCCATCTCGCAAAAAGAAACTATCCCTCAAGAACAGAGGGGGAAAAAGGGAAGTAAGCACTTTCAAAAAAGCAAGATGTTGTTTGCCCTGAATATAAGCTGCTGAACTGGCACAAAAATGTGGCAATGTGGTTTTTGCCTCGTTAGTCAAACAAGAATTCATTTGACAAGAACCGTTTGAATATTTATTGCAAAATTATATCCTTCTGGGGTTTTTTCTTGCAGCCGGAATGTTAGCTAAATCACTTTAAAGCAAATGACTGAGCAGTCATTTGTGTGCAATACAGGAACCATTAAATGGGTTCATACACTTGTAGGAACAACCTCAACATCTAGGTGTAGAGCTAAGGGAGTGACATTTCTGGACTGAAATGTTGTGTAGAGAAGCAGTTCAAGAAACACCAAAGTTTGGGAACATTGCTTTTTGGACTTACTTACTTACTTACTTACTTAGGCAATCCCTCGTAGCTCGAGGATGATGGTCTTCCAGATGTAGTGTCTTGGCAGTCGGTTTCCGTAGGTGGCTGTGGAGCCCTATTCTTGATCCGCATGTTCTCCTGCAGTCAGGACATCGGTTTCCAGATGGAAGGTGGTTCCAGTCAGGGTTGGCTTGACATGCTTTCCTCTTGGCATGTTTCTCCCTTTTGTCCTCCATTCGTGCTTCTTTGAATTCTGTAGCAATGCTGGTCACAGCTGACCTCCAGTTAGAGTGCTCAAGGGCCAGGGTTTCCCAGTTCTCGGTGTCTATGCCAGAGTTTTTGAGGTTGACTTTAAGCTCATCTTTAAACTTGTTTTCCTGTCCACCAACATTCTGTTTTCCGTTCTTGAGTTGGGAGTATAGTAACTGCTTTGGGGGACAGTGATTGGGCATTTGGACAATGTGGCCAGTTCAGCGGAGTTGATGGCAGAGGACCACCACTTCAATGCTTGTGGTCTTTGCTTCTTCCAGCACACTAACATTTGTCCACTTGTCTTCCAAGAGATTTGCAGGATTTTTCCGGAGGCAACACTGATGGAATCATTCCAGGAGTTGTGTATGGCATCTGTAGACAGTCCATGTTTCACAGGCATATAGCAGGGTTGGGAGGACAATAGCTTTATAAACAAACACCTTGGTATCCCTACAGATGTCCCAGTCTTCAAACACTGTGCTTCATTTGGAAGAATGCTGCACTCACAGAGCTCAGACGGTGTTGTATTTCAGTGTCAATGTTGACTTTTGTGGAGAGGTGGCTGCCAAGGTAGCAGAAATAGTCAACATTTTCTAATGTTACGCCATTAAGCTGTATTTCTGGCATTGGTGAGGGATTGGCTGGTGACTGCTGGAAGAGCACTTTGGCTTTTTTGATGAGAGGCCGAGCTTCTCGTATGCTTCTGCAAAGGTGTTTAGAGTGGCTTGTAGGTCTTCTTCTGAATGCGCACTGATAATGTTGTCATCAGCATATTGGAGTTCTATAACAGATGTTGTTGTGATCTTGGTTTTGGTTTTCAGTCTGGTGAGGCTAAATAGATTGCCATCTGTTTGAAAGATGATTTCCAGTCTGGTGGGAAGATTCCCGTCAACAAGATGAAGTATCATAGCAATGAAAATGGAAAATAAAGTTGGGGCAATAACACATCCCTGTTTGACACCTGATTCCACCTTAAATGAGTCACTTTGGGAGCCATTGCTGTCCAAGACTGTTGCCATCATGTCATCATGGAGTAGCCACAGGATCCCAGAATCTCCCTGGCCAGTATGGCTAGTAAGTAGTTCTGGTTGAGGTTTCTGAGACCTGCAACCCAAAAAGAAATTTCCAAGGTTCTGCAAATAATTAAAGGTGGGTGGGCAATCAGAAAGAGATCAGGATATTTAGGGGTGTCTGTCAGGCTAATTGCATTTATTTTATTGGTTCCATTAGTTTTTATTTTCTTGGTTCTGCTAGTTTTAGTTTGGTAAGTTTTTATTTCACCCTTTGCTATTGGTGGAGGAGGGATTACAATCCAGAGATCTAAAATCAACATTTAAATAAGTCCTTAAAGTCTAAAATCAACAGTAAAATAAGACTTCATTCAGCATGTGTAACACAATCAATTACACTCTGCTTAATAAAACCCACTTCTGACTTGGTTAATGCCGTTAAGTAGCAGCTTTACTTGTTATTCTGAGGTCAGTAGTAAAAAGCCAAAAATCTATCTTCCAAAGGTCAGACCAATTAGTGCTTTCCTTCAAGGTATCAACAAGTTTTTCCCCCTTACAAGATTTTTTATTTCCTTACAATAATATTTTCTTAGTTTAAAATGTATATGCCACTTAAGTATCCCAGCTGGGTTCTCAAAGCTGCTTATATCAAATAACAATTAAAGCAAACAAAACCAGAATTTGAAAAAGTACAGAAACCAGATGGACATGAAGGATTTAGTTGAACAATTTAGGCCTTTTGGGATCTTACTGATCTTCTTAGGAAGGACGTTTTAAGAAAAAAACTTTGTAATTTGGTTTAATAATAAATACATCCTTTTTTTATACAGAAAAACTCTATTATCCATTTCAGTATTGGTATGCATGTGAAGTTTCGATCTTCAGAATCAATAGAAGCACAGAACTGGAAGGAACTTCAAGAACTACACAATTCAAGCCACTTTTTTGTGTCAGGAGTGACTTGAGAAACTGCAAATTGCTTCTGGTGTGAGAGAATTGGCAGTCTGCAAGGAGGTTGCCCAGCAGATGCCCGGATGTTTGATGTTTTACCACCCTTGTGGGAGGCTTTTCTCATGTCCTTGCATAGGAAGCTGGAGCTGACAGAGAGAGCTCAACCCACTCTTCCTGGATTCAAACCATTGACTTGTTGGTCAGCAAACCATTGCACTACCAGAGGCTCATATTCAAGCCACTGATGTACAACTATATTACTACAGGAAGATGGTCACCAACCTCTAATGGCCTTCAAAGAAGAAGAGTCCATCCCTCTTTGGCATAGTCTATTCCATGACTGAACAATCTGATTGCTGTTTTCTCTTTTTCAAAACTGTTTTTAACAACATGGAACATTAAAAAGTCTTTAGAAAGCCTCTTCCTTTTCTCTCATATCACTAGAAGAGTGATGTGAGGGTGATAATGTAACTGTTTTTAAGATTATGTGTTTTATCTATTGATGTATATGTTTTGTATTATCTTATGTAAAAGTGGCATTGAATTGTGCCTTTTTTGTAAGCTGCCCTGAGTTCCCTGCAGGGTTGAGAAGGACGGGAAATAAATGAAGCAAATAAATAAATAAATAAATACTCCCTGAGCATATTTTGACACAGGACTCACATTTACATGTCAGAAGTTTTAACTAAAAATGGAGCAACGTAAGCATATTTTTCTTTTCTGCTACAGTCAATACATGTCTAGTCCTTTGATGAGTTGTACTGTTACATTTTTTTAATCTGTAAAGAAAATGCACAAGTGACCATCCCTCATTACCTGTCCAGAGATTTAAAGGCCTTTACAAGTTGAGAAGCACGTACAAAACATTTCCTGAAAACTTGCAGACAGGTCAATAGGAAGGAAATTCTCTCTTGAAATGATGGTTCAAAGATAAAGCCACTTTGAAAATTCAAAAATAGAAAAAGAATAACTCTCAATTATATATATAAAAAACAATGCAATAGTATTCCTCATAGCAAAACATAGCAAAGCAATGGTATTCCCCATAGTCACCTACCGAAGTGAGAGCTGAGCCTTAGGGAAGGCTAAGCGACGGAAAATAGATGCTTTTGAACTGTGGTGCTGGAGGAAAGTTCTGAAAGTGACTTGGACCGCCAGAAGATCCAACCAGTCCATACTTCAGGAAATAAAGCCCGACTGCTCATTGGAGGGAAGGATAGTAGAGGCAAAGATGAAGTACTTTGGCCACATCATGAGAAGAAAGGAAAGCTTAGAGAAGACAATTATGCTGGGGAAAATGGAAGGAAAAAGCAAGAGGGGCCGACCAAGGGCAAGATGGATGGATGGCATCCTTGAAGTGACTGGCTTGACCTTGAAGGAGATGGGGGTAGTGACAGCTGACAGGGAGCTCTTGCATGGGCTACTCCATGAGGACACAAAGAGTCAGAAACTACTGAACAAATGAACAACAACAAAATAAAAAAACAGGGCAATTTCTCAGCCTATTGCACACAGAGATTGAGAGACCGAGAGAATGAGAGCGAGAAAAAGAACAAAAACAAACACTGGCTTTACCATGTTAAAGAATAATCTTGGGACTTCATCACACATAACAAAATCAGTGTTTCTACACATTTAAGAAGTGACTACCAACTGAGCCCATCACATGACACAAGCTACTACCGTGGGTTCCAGGTATTTTGCCATTTCTAAAGTGTATTTTCACCCTCTACACTTTCTAAGTCGATTGGCAGTTGTGATTTTAATAGGATGGCATGATTTTAATAGTGAATGCAATATTTTATATGTTTTAATGTGCATTGAACTTTAATTTTTAAACTTAAGTGTATTTTAACTGTATGTTGTCCAAAGGCATTGAATACTTGCCATATGTAAAGCCGCCTTGGGTCCCTTTTGGGGTAGAGAAAGGCGGGATACAAATAGAGTGAATAAATAAATAAAATACATAAATTGTTGACTCTTTTTTCAATTCCCAGCATAGAGATGTGTAAAAACACACACAATTGAATGTGTGATGGGAATTCCCCCTTGCCCGCTTGTAAACATAACGATGACGTCATCATGGAGGGAGGAGCTGAGATGGGCAGAACAACAACAACAGCAACTATTATTTTATTGCTTACCTGCCTCTCCTTGTGGCTTAAGACAGGTTACATCAAAATTAAAACACACATTTTTTAAATAAATACATATATTAAATTTATTCCTTTCTTCTGCCCAGGGGCGGCTCAACCCATTACGCAAAGTAAGCATTTGCAGTATAGTTGATTTTGCCCAGGGGCGCTCTTGAGGCACTCTTGGTGGAAAATACACCTTGACATATGTGAGTTGTAGTTACTGGGATGTATAGTTCACCTAAAATCAAAGAGCATTCTGAACTCTACCAATGATGGAATTGAACCAGATATGGCACACAGAACTCCCACGACAAACTGAAAATATATATCAGTGATTGGTTTGGGGGGGGGGGGGGAGGGCGCCAAAATACTGTTTGCTTATCATTGAAAATTACCTAAGGCCGCCTCTGCTTCTGCCATTACCATTTTGGGACTGAGGAGGAAAAAAAGGTAATTTATATCTCTTTTTAAATGTAAAATAAATAGGCTTATCTTTTGAATTGAGATATATCTGTACTTATAAAGAAAACTTGTAATATTGAAAGAAAATGGAGGAGTCAGTGGGAGAAGAATTATGTTTCCTGTGTGATGAGAAGGCAAACAGATAATTAGAAAAGAAAGTGGAAAGAGGGAAACCGGGTGATGGGGGCAGGAAAATCATCTGTTTAATTTCAAAATGTGGTGTTGCAAAGCTTAAGGGAAAATGAACGATCCCAAATCGTTACTTATCCTGAGGGATGAAGTCCTTGGTCAACCCAAGCAATATGTTTACCATGCTTTTTGCACCCACCACATGCTAAATGATGTTTGTAGATCAAATCAGAAGATAAGAAAAAAGTGGTATATAAATGTAGTAAATAAATAAATAAATAAATAAACAAATAAATGGAATGCATATTCTCTACAATTAATCACTGCAGTGGGATTTCCTTAGAGAGATGTGCCTCAGTAATCTGACTTCCAAATTAACCTCTTATTTTTCTTATAATTACCAGTTGCAAACAGGGCATGCTAAATGTGAGATATGAAAGCGAGGAGATCTACATTCTATTGCTAACGAATGGGTTTCAGCATTTTAGAGGACACCTCTGCCACAAAAAATCATAAAACACATAATCTGAATTGACCCTGTTTGTCACAGCACATAAATTTCCTCTAAAAATGTATTTACTTTGCAATAAGTTCCATTGTATATGATGGGACTTCCTTTTTAGCAAGTGTATTTAAACCACAACTTTTGTGAAATAACCATGTGAATTTCTGAAATGTAATCACAAGTGAGAGAAACAGTATCATTTGCATTTTAAAGGATCACCAGCTGTCAAAAAATGCTGCCTTGGTCTTCCCAATGTAGGGACATTTCAACTCAGCAGCTGAAGCTATTAATGGCAACTTGTTCCATTGCTTTATGTAAACTGCTGATCAAGACACAGTTACGGGACCTTGCTCAAAAGCTGCTAAACCTTAGCATATTACTTTATATCCTGCAGAAATGACATCATCAGCAATGATATTGCCTAACAGAATTTCCAGTGTGTTTCTTAGGTAATGTCATAACTTACAAAGAAACGATGAACTCCCCTCATCATATTTAAAATAGACAAGTGTCTCTTTCAAGTTCACTTGTGGTATAGCATTGTGAGCATTAAAGCTAGCAAGTGGTGTATTCTTGTGAAGCGTTCCTTTATACCAGGGGTCCTCAAACTTTTTAAACAGAGGGCCAGGTCACAATCTCTCAAACTGTTGGAGGGCCGGATTATAATTTGAAAAAACATGAATGAATTCCTATGCACACTGCACGTCTCTTATTTGTAGTGCAAAAACACTTAGAAACAATACAATAATTAAAATGAAGAACAATTTTAACAAATATAAACATATTAGTATTTCAATGGGAAGTGTGGGCCTGCTTTTGGGTGATGAGATAAGGTTGTTGTTGTTGTTGTTATGTGCTTTCAAGTCATTTCAGACTTAGGTTGACCCTGAGTGAGGGCCAGGTAAATGACCTTGGAGGGCCGTATCCGGCCCTTGGGCCATAGTT
This sequence comes from Anolis sagrei, assembly GCF_037176765.1. Lineage (NCBI taxonomy): Eukaryota > Metazoa > Chordata > Lepidosauria > Squamata > Anolidae > Anolis > Anolis sagrei. The sequence continues at coordinate 37,387,360 of NC_090021.1, forward strand.
TGAGGACCCCTGCTTTATACTATGGAAGCAAGGTGCTCTTGAAAACGCCTTGTACTGGAACAACACTTCACATTCACAACACTCCTGGAACCTGCTCTCTGGTCCTATTGTGTTGAGGAATGCCCTGACCCAGGGGTTCATTCCCATTATACAGTACAATGATAGCACTGCAATTGCATTTTAACTGCCATGGCTATGTCCTATGGAGTGCCGCGGTATGTATTTTGATTAGACACTAGAGTTCTCTAGCTGATCAATAGATCCCAGGATCCAGAGGAGATTGCCATGGCAGTTAAAGCAGAATAATAGACAGTTCTACACGAACCATTTATTTGGGACTGATCCAGATGACGAAACACTGGATTGGCCTAGGCCACTCAGGGGAACACAGGACAGTCATGTAAACAGTAGCACCCATTTCTGTCTCACAACTGGCTCAACTGTTTACATCAGTGGTTCTCAACCTGTGGGTCTTCAGATGTTTTGGCCTTCAACTTCCAGAAATCCTAACAGCTGGTAAATTGGCTGAGATTTCTGAGAGTTGTAGGCCAAAACACCTGGGGAACCACAGATTGAGAACCACTGATATACATGGATCCAAAGTCATGGTTTGCTCCAGATTCTGGGGGAGAATTCAGAGCAACTTGCAACATCAATTAATGTAATTTAAGCAGCTTTGGTCCGTGTATGGAGCTGATTTGTGAGCCCTTTGCATTAAGTGGTTTATGTATATGTGCCCATTGTTTATTGAGTGTGTAGAGTGAAATGACCCTTATTTCTCTTAATACATCTATGCCATGCATTGAAAAACAATGTCACTACTATGGGAAAGGCAAACAGAACTAAACTGCCTGGAACTAAAATCCTTTCCCCTTATTAACTCACAACCTCAGCAATTTGCCATTGCCTTGAACTAGGAAGATGTGCAGGAGAAAAGGCCTTCCCCATCTTCTACAGTGAGTTTTCCTTTATGCTACAATGGCCTCTAGTGGACCGCCAGCAACTGACAGACAGCTCAATCATTTCCTTATAGCTGCAAGCTGCTAGCTCCAGCTGTCTTTGACATTAATGCTAGGCTCTGACTGACAGAGCCCTTGTCCTTGGACCGAGCTCCTGAGACCCAGCCAGTATACTGAACACTCTTTTTAGTAGGTTGATTTATTGTCCCTGTTGATCACTCATTGATCCTTTTCCTCCTCTCTGTTTGCTCACAGGGCACCCCAGAAACCATCCTTTAGCAATATATTTTGTTTATGATTTCCTTCAGAATAAAGGAAGAAAAACAACCCAAGTCTGTGCACCTGTTATATTTAATACACCAAGTGTTTTGGGGTGGGGAAGGGAAAAGAAAGAGAAGCCTATACTCATGCTGATCCCAGATGGAGCTCACATTAGCCATCCACCGTATCAGCAGAGGCCTGTCAGTTTCCTCAGAAATGCAATTGGTATTTTATTTACAGCCGCTTCACTTTGACCTCAGTAGAGCGTTCTCTCCACCCTACCCCCATTGCTATGAGAAAAGAATACAAATAAAGAATAATTTGGACACAGTTCGAGGTAGCTGAAAGATATTCAAGATGCCTCCATCTGGAGAGATATTTACATGTATGTTTATCTTGTTAGGGTTTCATCCCATCATTATGGACTCCAATAAAGGCACAGAGCTTGAAAAAGAATTGGCTGGTGAACCCATATTTCATAACCCACTTTGGGAGTTTGTCCTGCTCTGGTTTTAGTTTGACTGAGCATAATTCTAATAATAAATCAAATTAAACAAATAAGCTGGATTTCTAAAATTGGACATCTTTCATTTGCAACCATCATCATCTGCCTGAAAGTAAGGGGAACCATGGAAGACCCATGTGGCTAGAATCCTGCACATATATTTAATGCACTGCAGCTAAGTGCATGCTGCCTTATCTGCAGGAAGGACTGAGCTGTGTTTCAAAGTACTTTCCTTTGATCTATGCAACTCGGCACCAGTCCGGGGTCTACATAACTATTCAATATGATAAGAGCTATTCTGTTAGATTAGTGGAGTCCTTCTTTTATGGACACAGGTTAGACCAGATGGTTTTAGGTGTTTCAGATCTATTGTTATTAGCAACTTGAAAGTAATGTTTCCTCTTGAGACTACAATCCTTTGCATGCTCACCTCTGGGAATCAGCCCATAGAATTCAGTAGGTAAAGGTAAAGGTTTTCCCCTGACATTAAGTCTAGTCACTTCCGACTCTGCGGGTTGGTGCTTATCTTCATTTCTAAGCTGAAGAGCCAGCGTTGTCTGTAGACACCTCCAAGGTCATGAGGCCAGCATGACTGCATGGAGCACTATTACCTTCCCACCGAAGCATTACCTATTGATCTACTCATATTTGCATGTTTTTGAACTGCTAGGTTGGCAGAAGCTGGGGCTGACAGCAGGAGCTCACGTTGCTCCCTGAATTCAAATCCATGACCTTTCAGTAAGTAAGTTCAGGAGCTCAGCACTTTAACTCACTGCACCACCTAGGACTCCATAAATTCAGTGGGACTTGCATCAGTACAAACTGCAGATATACCTAAGCTAGTCTTCTGGATAGTACAACGGATTCATCGGTTTCAGGACCCTGTATTGGAAGGCTTGCTACCTGTTTACTGGCGGGTTGTCTTCTTTATATATTAACAAAATGTTAGTGTCAACACCCCCGACTCCACAAAACACAACCCTGCCATTTTGGAAACCAAGCAGATATTCAGGTGAATAGGAAGTAGATGTATTGCTAACTCATCCTTCGTTTTATCCCACCCTCAAGATGATAGAAACTCTAGAAGAGATTCCAACTTATTTCTTTTGCTTTTGGAGAGAATATGGGATGAAGGGAAAGAGAAAGGCTCAGGTTCATCCAGTAGGTTTTATGGTTTGCAAAAGACGTCTCAAGTGCCAGATCAAAAGTCTAACCATTTTTCATATGGATTTCATTTTGTTTTGATGTTGTTTTGCTAGGTGACGACATGAACTTGCATCTTCTAGGCTTCCACCCAACACCATATAGTCTTATCACAATATTCATATTTAGGTGTTCAATAGGGGTTTTAATGAATATAAACCCTTTATTGTTTCTTTGTAAATGAGGTTGACTTTGTGAAGAGTGGATTTCTAACAATTCCAAATTCTAAGGAGATATTTAATTTTTGCATCTGCTTTGTTTTAAACTGTGATCAGATTGTATGGTTGGTTAGCCACCTTGAATCCCCATGGGAAGGAGGTGGTATAAATAGAGTAAGTATGCCCCCCACCCTCCCTGGCTATGGAACTCCCTTCCTGGAAATATTAGATCAGCCCCTTCCCTTCTGTCCTTCAGAAGGACGGTGAAGACCTGGCTGTGGGACCAAGCCTTTGGGGCAGTGCAACAAGGCAATAATAGAATGCTGTCCTGAGATGGTTTTTAAGCAATTGATTATTAAAGTGGATATAAGTGATTTTACTATTTGTATATATTTATGCCTTTATGTCCTGACATTGAATGTTTACAGTATATATGTTGTGCTCTTCCCTGAGTCCCCTGTGGGATGAGAAGGGCGGGATATAAATGTTTCAGATACATACATACAAATAATTCTAAATGTAGTGGAGACTCTGTCTTTGAACAACCACTGCCATGTTTATATGTTCAGTTTATGCTCCAATGAACACCTAAATAGCTATATATCCATACAGGCATATTATTCGAAGTGATGATTTTTCTTCCAGCGCTGACCCATAAGTCATTGACTGCTAGTTATTGGTATGTTTCCAAGAAACTAAGCAAATAGATTAGTAGTTTAGTCTATTTATTCATGCCATTGGAGGAGTTAGTATTACAGGATGAGGCTCCCTTAGTCAGAGATCTAAACTACAAAATAGTACAAAAATTGAAACATTTTGCTTACAGCTGCCTAATTCTGCCTTTGGGGAAAGGGGGCTAACTCAGCACCCACCAATAGCAGTACACAGCTGGAAACATGAATTTCTGGCAGTCTCCTTGATGGGAGGGGCTTGGTGGATGCTGGGAGAATGTGACTAATCTCCTTTCACTCCACCCCTCATTTACTATTTATATTCAAATACAGGCACCTCAAAACCGATGGATATTCTGAAATCTAAAAAAAATATATATCAACGTGTATTTATTTCAGGTGCTAAGTGAATTGGTAAATACATAACACAAGATTAAATATTTAGTACTTTTTTTTTGTGGGAGTGCCCCCTCAAGTGGTGAAAAGTGTTTGCTTCTCATAGCACATGCATTTCTACCCTCAGGTAAGATCACAAGAACATCCATATTGAATCAGAAGAAAGACCTATCCAGTGCAACATTCTGTTCATCTTGTGGCCAGTGAGTATGATGCCTATATGAAAGTACAACCGCATGTTCAGCACTAAGCATGTGTGGCTTGGGGGTTATTGTTGTTGTTGTTATTATTTGAAACACAACAAGATTATTCCACAGCAAACAAGGTCGCTCTTCTGGCTGTTGTGTCTAGGACTGTGTGATGTATCGGCGAATAATGCGTGCAGATCCCAGTAGGGTGGCCTTTTGCTGCTGACAGATGGTAATTTTGTCAGCGCCGATTGAGTCTAAGTGCAGGCCAAGGTCTTTAGACTCTGTACCCAGTGTTCAGATCACCACTGGAACAACCTTTACTGGTTTGTGACAGAGTCTTTGCAGTTCGATCTTTAAATCCTCATATTGTGTCAGCTTTTCCAGTTGTTTCTCTTCAATCCTGCTGTCACCTGGGATTGCAACCTGGGATTGCAACATCGACGATCCATACGATCTGGCCTGTTTGATCAGCCAGGAAGGGCAAGGATTCAGAAAAAATGTAGTAGCTTTCACTTCTGTCCACATCCTCGGGCTACACCAATTGAAAAGTATCCATCAACACTGGACAAGCAGGAGCCAAAGTTACATCTATTGGAACTGTCAATAACAACATCCAAGTCGGAACAGATTTGAGTGACTTCATCTGCAAATTGCCTTACAAATTCTTCACAGCAGACTGCTGCGTGGTCAGGGATTTCTCCTTGAGGACCAGTATGTAATAGCCCTCTGACCACTTGAAGCAGCTCAGCTGGATGGTTCCTTGCAGATGCAATGGTGATAGCAAGGAAAGATTTCTCTGTTGCCTCCATTGCCATGGAGTAGGCTTTCAAATACGCTCCAGCCCATGCTTGGTCAGATTTGCTTTGGGTTCTCCACCAACGTTGCTCTAGTCTCCATCTCACTTGCTTCATTGCTGCCAATTTCTTGGAAAACCAAGTAGATGGTTTGGCTCTGCTCTGTGAGAGGAGACATGCAGGAGCGAGTGTGTCCACCACCCTGGCCATTTCCCCTTTCCAGGGGTCAGCCAGAGCTTTGATAGAAGTGACAGGAAAATCCTCAAGAGCCATCAGGAATTCACCTGGATGCATAAGCCTCTTGGGGGTGTATTGGAATGTAAATGCATGCTTAATTTTAAAGTCAATATTAAAGTATTTGAGGAAATTCCACTGGGGGAGGGAAAAATGACTGAAATATTGAAAATTAATATTCTCTTACAACCTTTTCAGAGCTTTAAAGGAGGCAGCCCCACATTTCTGCTGCCTGCAGAATTCTGGGAAATGTAGTTTGGGAAGGTGAGGACCTCTGTAGTTGATTTTAAAGACAATATTAAAGTCTTTGAGGAAATTCCACTGGGGGAGGGAAAATGGCTGAATCATTGGGAATTAATGTTCTTTTACAATGTTATCGCACCAGGGCTTTAAAGCGGGCAGCCCCGCATTTCTGCCACTTGCAGAATTTTGGGAAATGTAGTTTGGGAAGCCGAGGACCTTTGTAGCTGAGAATTCAAAAGGCTTCACCCTAAACTGCATTTCCCAGAATTCTGCAGGCAGCAGAAATACGGGGCTGCTCGCTTTAAACCCCTGGTGTGATAATGTAACCAGTATTTTGCTTAATCCTAAACGCAATCTTATCAGCTATCTTCTTGTCAGTGTTTTCTTTATTTTCCACTTTTTCTGGCAGAACTGATGCCAGAAATTATGTTACTAAGGGTGCAAATTAAACATGAAAAATAATAAAATGTACAGCTGATTAGCAGCAGCAGAAAGAGCCTGCAGTTAAACTGTACCAAAATCAAACAAATCTGAAGATGTTTCCAAAGTACATCTGGTTGTAAAGGAATGCCACCATTCTTATCACTAGGTTTCTAGTATAGCTTGGAAATGTTTCACTACCTCCCAGCAAAAGTAAGCTTATTGAATCAACAACAATTTATTAAACCAAGGCTTAAGTAAATCATATCTAATCAATGATCTACCCCAGTTGGGACTAACAATAGGATGCAAGATCTGGATTATAATTCCAGCAAACATGGTCAATAGAACTTGAAGTCCAATAAGGAACTTTTTCAATCTATAATCTTTCTACAATGACCTTTAAGACCTTGTTGTTCTCATAACTTTGTGGTGTGGTAATTTCCATAAATGAAAACATATGATGAAATTTTCTCAAGAACAAAAAGAAGAACAGGAAAGAACTGCAAGACTGTTATGAAAAGCTGCATGAAAAAATACCATGATTAGCTTCTAAATGAACAAAGATATGAAACACCATTAAGTGGGATGGAAAAAGTGATCCTGGTTTTAATTTATCCATCTTTTTTTTTTGCACTAACAGATTCACTATCATATTCAGCAAGATCATACGTCACACTAATATCGAAACTGAGCCAACATCTGGGATTTTCTGAACAGTTTATGAGGCTCTGTATTGAACAATCTTATGTAGTCTTTTGCAGAATGATCCAGTGTCATCATTCAAGATTTGAGCAAACTGTTAACCTCATTTTATTTGGTTCAATCTCTGCTTGAAAATAATCAAGGATGTAACCCTTACTACTTCATTGACTGTGTAGTTCCAGTGTTTAGTTGATGCTTAATTTGAAAAAAAAAAGTTAAGTGGCTTATTGGCTTGTTGGATTTTACTGCTAATATGCCACAAGGTCCACAGATTTTATGATTAATGTGGAAGTTAGCCTATACTTTGATGAATTCATTATTTCACATCCTCATTTTTCATTAAAATGGAGTGGCTTTTTCTCTGCCAGATTCAACAAGACAAGAAGGTCCCAGGAGAGGAAGGATTAGAATTGGAGGGGATGTAACACATGGCTCTGTGTTCGCTGGTTCAAACTAATTTGCCTGCCAGAAAACAGGGAGACCCACCTTGCCTGAATGGAATATTTATGTGTATTTGGGGATGGGGATGATTTGCTTGCTCAGTTGGTCCTTTAGCCCTGAAGGCTAGTGTTCCTTTGTACCTGTTTGCCTATAGTACACCCCTTTATACATGAGTTCTGGATCCATGGATTTAACCAACTCTGGTTCAAAATTAAAAACAATCAAAAATCAAGAAGTAAGCATAGATTTGTCAAAGGCTTTCGTGGCTGGAATCAATGGGTTGTTGTAGGTTTTTCAGGTTATATAGCCATGTTCTAGAAGCATTTTCTCCTGATGTTTCGCCTGCATCTATGGCAAGCATCCTCATGTTACTAACCTCACAACCTCTGAGGATGCTTCTCATAGATGCAGGCAAAATATCAGGAGAGAATGCTTCTAGAACACGGCCATATAGCTCGAAAAACCCACAACAACCCAAGCATAGATTTGCTGCAATCACTTCTGCATAAGAGCTCTTTTCCTCATATGATCCAACAAACAAATTCATAGTATTGTCGAAGGCTTTCATGGCCGGAATCACTGGGTTGTTGTAGGTTTTTCCGGGCTGTATGGCCATGTTCTGGAGGCAATTTTTCTCCTGACGTTTCGCCTGCATCTATGGCAAGCATCCTCAGAGGTAGTGAGGTCTGTTGGAAGTAGGAAAAATGGGTTTATATATCGGTGGAATGACTAGGGTGAGACAAAGGACTTTTGTCTGCTGGGGCTAGGTGTGAATGTTTCAGCTGATCACCTTGATTAGCATTCAATGGCTTGGAAGGGCCTGGGGGGAATCTTTTGTTGAGGGTGATTTTATGTGCCTGTTTGTTTCCCCTCTGTTGTTTTGCTGTTGTAATTTTTGAGTTTTTTAATACTGGTAGCCAGATTTTGTTCATTTTCATGGTTTCTTCCTTTCTGTTGAAATTGTCCACATGCTTGTGGATTTCAATGGCTTCTCTGTGTAGTCTGACATGGTGGTTGTGAGAGTGGTCCAGCACTTCTGTGTTCTCAAATAATATGTTGTGTCCAGGTTGGTTCATCAGTTGCTCTGCTATGGCTGATTTCTCTGGTTGGAGTAGTTTGCAGTGCCTTTCATGTTCCTTGATGCGTGTCTGGGCGCTGCGTTTGGTGGTCCCTATGTAGACTTGTAGAACAGTCTTCACAGGCAACCCCATGTAGAGTGCATTGCAGTAGTCTATATGGATGCAACCAGAGTGTGGACCACCATGGCCACTAACTATGGCTTGCATTTAGTTGGTGTATGTCAATCTGTCTGCTTTTGGTCACTGCAGAGGTTGGCATTTTCTTTCTCCTCAGTGGGTAATAGAGAAGGGGATGGGTGGGTCAGAGAGGTGTTTGGTGATGTCCCTGTAGTCACATTTTCTGTGGGACCCTGGTGACTTGCAGAAGATGATGTCATCAGTCTGCATCTGGTCAAGTTGCAAACCAGATGCATCTCCGATTCCGTCACCACTAATAATAATAATAATAATAATAATAATAATAATAACTTTATTTATATTCCGCTCTATCTCCCCAAAGGGACTCTGGGTGGATTCCAAACATCCACCACTGAATTGCCATAAGAGGATGTGAAGCAGCTAATCGTAAATCCGAGGAGGCTGATGGGAGAGACATCCTTTAGGACATTATATCAGTCAATCTAATTTACAGTATTACAGTGAAAGTAATGTCCTGAATGTTTATTGTTAAATAAATAAATAAATAAAGGATTGGGTCTAGATACTGGAAACAAAGGCATAAGGGGAAAGCCCTTGCTTTAGATGAGATCCTAACCCTGAATCTCAAAATCCTGAATCCAAAATTAAATCCTGCCCCCTTCTGCATGGCCAAAGTTTTTTTTTAATGTTGCGTTATTGTGCTGTTCTCAGAGCAGCTACGGGAATAGTCAGAGGAGTGAAACAGAGAAGGTCATTCTTCACAGTACAGTTCATGAAATTAAATTAGGGGAAACAAGAACAACACTAAGGCATATCTGTCAATGACTGAAAGCAGAAAGCTTAGACCAGATTAAAAAAACACATATAATTGAAGGATTTGCAGGCTTGAAGAACTGGAAGAATGTCAAGCTCTTTTATTGGGCTCCAGAGAAACTTTCTCTTAATATTCTATTTCATTCTGAACTAGTCAAGGATTAGTGGTTTTTGGAGAAACAGGTCAATAGGCATCCACAGGAAGCCTAGCGAAAGATTAAGCCTGATGAATACTGATGGAACTGCAGAAAAATAACAGGCACTGGCTTTTCATCTGCCTCAGGTGTGGGAAGCATGTGGCTCTCCAGATGCTGTTCGACTGCACCCACCATCAGCCTTATCTGGCATAGCTAGGGGTGAGGGACAATGGGAGTTGCAGGACAACAACATCTGGAGGCCTGCATATTTCTCACCCTTTTGATATAACTTGAGTCGTTTAATGCTGCCTTAATTTAGGGAAGTTTATTTTTCCCTTCCCTCAAAATGATGTTGTGGAGTCAGACAATAAATAACCATTTTAAGGTATGATAACAATGTTAAAACAGAGGTATAATGCCATGGCTATTTACTCTGGTGACAGCAAAGTCCTAACAGCTCAAATTAGTTTTAAATTGAATTTGAATGATAAGGTAAAGGTAAAGGTTTTCTCCTGACATTAAGTCCAGTCATGTCCGACTCTGGGGGTTGGTGCTCATCTCCATTTCTAAGATGAAGAGCTGCTGTTGTCTGTAGACACCTCCAAGGTCATGTGGCTGGCATGACTGCATGGAGTGCTGTTACCTTCCTGCTGGTAACAGTACCTATTGATCTATTCACATTTGCATGTTTTTGAACTTCTGGGTTGGCAGAAGCTGGGGCTAACAGTGGGCGCTCTTTCGATCAGCAGTCTTTTGATCAGCAAGTTTAGCAGCTCAGCGGTTTAATCCACTGCACCATCAGGTATCAATTTGAATGATATCTTTGTACTATGGTGGTAAGCAGAGCTTAGGAATAAATTTGAATGGTACTTTTGTACTATGAAACCTTTGTACTATGTTGGTAAGCAGAACTTAGGAAAAAACCTTTTTGGACTACAACTCCCTGAATCCCAGTTAGCTTGAAGAGTTACCACCAGCTTACTACACCTCTCTGTTTAGCCTTTCTTCCATCTCTTAGTGGTAGCAGCTTTTTATATAAAACTTGTGAAGGGTATTCTTTTGACTAATCCATCAGCCAGCATGGCCAGTGGCTCTTCTAGTTGGGGAATTCTAGGACTCATAAACCAAACGCAACTTTTAAGGAGCGAGAGGAGAAATGAAACTGGATATAAAAACCAACAACAAAAAAGGCATGTGGGGCATAGTTTTGGAGTATGGAGTTACATGTATGCATGCTTAACATTTATTATGACCTGCAAATTGTGACATTTGGTTTCTAAGCTAGATTTCAAAACTATCCTGCCCTCAAAAGGGAAGTAAAGCTGTAATTCGGAACTTCTCTTCAGCCACATGTGAAATGCATCAGAAACAGAGTACCATTATGAGTACTGATGCTGCTGAATTTTGAAATGACCTGCTTTGGTGTGCTCATTTGTTCTGCTTGGAATATTTGGCAGTATTGTTAATGTACGCCCCACCTTTTCTGGTTGGAAAAAAGTGTTCTGTCTCAAAATAATAATAATAATAATAACAATAATAATAATAATAATAATAATCCAGCAAATCTAGTGTAATTCTATTAGTTTTGCAAACAAAGAATTTTTCCGACATGGTCCTCCTCCTCCTAGAAAGAGAAGGTAGACCACTTTTCAGAATTTATTCACATAATTATAGGAATGGCTTGGTGGCTTAACTGGTTGTTTGTTTGACATTATTAAGCTGCAGAAATGACATTTATTAATTTTGTTTGGTTTCAGCATTTCATAATAATAATGAGTGGTAAGAATATATAATCATATATGAAGCCTGTGTAAATGTGACCACAGTTCATGTTACGAGCCATCTATTGAAGACATTTCCAAACCTTTCCTGTTGGTGAGTGAGTCTATAACAATCAGAAGCAGGATCCCTGTCAAAGGGGTTGGAAACTCTGTCCTGCTTGAGCCAGGATTGGAAGCTGAATGACCCACCCTTTTGCCAGATTTAGTGGCTGTTTCAAGCTGGAAGTGAGGAAGATGGACTTGGTCCAGGAGATGTTATGTAATTATGCAGCTAATCAATGATTCTGATATATATTAAAAAACAGGTAGTGCTGGAACAAAATGCAACAAAATACATGCATGCAGAATTATCAGTATGAATGCACCAATATTATTAGCTGAAATCAAAATTCTTGGAAAAATGGACTATAACGTTTTGGGACAGTGCACCAATACAAATTAAAATAGACAACCTCCCAGGATATATTCTGCTGGAGGAAAGAAGACTGAGGAGTGACATGGTAGTCATCTTCATATTTCTGAGCATCATGAAGAAAACTGAATGAGCTTGCTGCTTCAGAGGATATGACTCCAACCAATGGATTCAAACTGCAAGACAGAAGATTTTAAGTAAAAATTAGGTGACATTTCTTGATGTAAGGGCTATTGGGTAGTAGAATAGACTGTTCGGAGCATAGTGAGCTTTTCTCTTTGGAGGTTTCTAAACAGAGGTTGGATAACCACCTGGCAGGAACCATATCTTCCCTTACCATTGGCCATGCTGGCAAGCCAATGGAGGCTGATGGGAGTTTCAATATAGTAATATCTGGAGGAAATCCAGAACTTATGCTTGAAAGCACAAACAACACTTTAGTAAATAAATTTTTTCTGTGACAAATACTTTTTCTTAGATTTAATATAAATCTAAAGGATTCCTTTTTTAACATATGCACTTGTGTACTTATGATTCCTATAATTTCAATGGAAGAAAACATGTACTTTGTTATGGATTTGGAGTTTGGGCTGCATGATGTGTCAAAATATTTTCTAATTGTCTTGATTTCTGTGAAGTATACTTGACTAGAGCTCCAATGCATTATTAGTTCTGGCAAATTTGCTCAGCATCTTTCCTTTTATAGGACAGTTAGCTAATGGCTATCAATAGTTGGCCTTCTGAATTGAGAAAAATGCAGAAATTATTTTGGTACACATTTTACCTTTCCTACCTTTCTCGGATAAAGATAACATTAGAAGAGAAAAAGAAGATGCTTTCTGAAGCATCTTAGGATGCTGACTATCTTTTCTAGAAATGTGATATAGGAACATTGCCACTTACCTTTCCCCCCCGTAAATATTCCATAATGTTTGGATGTCTCCCAAAGTTATTTTAATTTTCACAACCATTAAGCAACTTTTGTTTATCCACTGACTGCTGATAAGTTTCTGGTCCCAATTCATGGTTCAGGATATTACCTACAAAGCCCTAAATGGTTTAGGTCCAGTCTATCTTTGCGATCGTGTCTTTCCCAATGAACCTGCGCAAGCTCTAAGATCTGCCAGGGAGGCCCTTCCTCGCTCCCACCTCATCACAGGCATGGTTGGTGGGGATGAGGGAGAGAGCCTTCTCAGTGGTAGCCCTGCAGCTCTGGAACTCTCTCCCTAAGGAGATTAGATTAGTGCCTACCCTGTCCACTTTCTGTAAAGACCTAAAAACATGGTTGTTCCAATGTGTCTTTGATTAATCAGTTCACTAAAAGAATTGGCCCTTCTAGTCATAATTGCCTTCCTGACTCTTGTACTTTACTATTGTCCCTGCCCTGGAGCTGTACTGTACTAATCTGACTTGGCCTTCCAAACTTAACTTATCATCTGCCTCTTGCACTTTGCCATCAGCCCTGTCCTGTTAGTTGTGTTGCACAAGCCTTTCCCTTTCCCCTTAGTTTGGAAATGTCCATTATGCTCAGCTACTGGTTACTGCATGATGATTAATGTTTTAAACTATGTTTTTATGATGTTGTATACGTATTTTATTGGTTTTGGGTTTTTTTTTTTGTTGTGTCAGGAGTGACTTGAGAAACTGCAAGTCGCTTCTGGTGTGAGAGAATTGGCCGTCTGCAAGGATGTTGCCCAGGGGATGCCCAAATGATTTGATGTTTTTATCATCCTTGTAGGAGGCTTCTCTCATGCCCCCGCATGAGGAGCTGTAGCTGATAGAGGGAGCTCATCCACCTCTTCCCGGATTCGAACCTGCGACCTGTCGGTCTTCAGTCCTGCCAGCACAGGGGTTTAACCCACTGTGCCACCGGGGGCTTATTTTTATTGTGTTATATTTTAACTCTGTCTGATTGAGCTTGATTCCCACATAAGCCGCTCCAGGTTCCTTTGGGAAGATGGTGGTGGAATACAAAAATAAAGTTGTTGTTGTTGTTATGTAAAGCAGACATTCTCCTTTTCATGTATTATCTAGTTTCAGAACTAATCCGAACGCATCTCCCCTTATGAACCATCTACGATCTTAAGGTCGTCTGGGGAGGCCCTGCTCTCATTACCGCCTTTGTCACAAGTACGTTTGGCGGGGACGAGAGACAGGGTCTTCTCAGTGGTGACCTCTCGGCTATGGAACCCCTCCCTAGGGATATCAGATTGGCCCCCTCCCTTTTAACATTCCATAAAAAAGCCAAGATATGGCTTTTTGAGCAAGCATTGCAAATGCAGAGTAACTGACATAGGAAAATGGAACAACTAGATGATGGAACCGGACAATGTTTTAACAAAGAGACACTATGGATTTATGTTTTATTGATTTTGTTATGGTTTTTTATTATATGTTAATATTTTTAATTGTATTTATGGTATTGTGGACATTGAATTTTGTCCTGTAATCCACCTTGAGTCTCCTGCGGGCTGAGAAAGGCGGTATACAGATACAGTAAATAAATAAATAAATATTTCATGCCTACCCAAAAAGTCATAATATGCTGCAACAAGAAGCTTAATTATTTTTCAGGTGATTCGATTTATTAATTTCAGTTCTTTCTCTACTATAAGTGGGATGGGGAGCACAGGGTATTTGTGCTCAAACAATAAGTTCTTGGCAACACAGTACCTTGAGAAACAGAAAGCATAACCATCAAGGTCTTGAGAGCTAGAAGTTAACACAGGGGAGAATACTCATTGCCCAATGATCTATAGCATTATGAAATGTGAATCTTTATTGGCTAAATTTCCTACCCAGTTTCCTTCATCCCTTTCTCCTCCCCTCCCCTGTTAGATGGAGAGGTCTGTGTGGATTGTCCCAACAGGTAAGAAATGAGCGTTTTTGTTTATAGCAAGCTATCTTGAGAGTTATTCTCATTCTGAATTGTTAACTTAATGAAATTGTTTTCCACCCTGCTTTCCTGCAATGTATGCATTTCCACAGAATTTCAAATAATACTCAGAGAACGAACGGTTTTCCATATGACAAATATAGAGTAGAGTTACAAAAGGATCGGGAGAATGTTTCGTCATCTCCACACCTTCAAGTTCAAAGTGAAATGGAAAGTCCTGCTTTCTCGGGATTTCCAATGCAATCCCATCTTGTCACTGGCCATGGAAAGTTCCTCCAGGAAAACCTGAACAAAAGCCATACATTTATGAGGTGAAAAATTCATCAGCAAGAGTGTCATAGAGACCTTTTGTTAATTTGATGTGTGGTCTCAAGCTCTCATGGTACCTGATACACCAGGTTTACTCAACAGTGTACCCAAATTCAATATTGCTATGGCCAAAATAAATATCAAAATAAAATAAAATCCCCCTGCATTGACTTTTAGGTTCATGAAACAAACTAATTTCATTGTTCTTCTGAGCCTTGAGCCTTGGGGAGTTAAGCAGGTGTTTCTTCCCCCTTTATATTAAATTTGGGAAAGAGGGAAAGGGAGAGTAAAATTTGATCGAATAAATGCCCTGGACAATGGCCAGGGTTCTCAGAGGGAGTCTTGTGATGTAATCCTGAAGTAGGTGTTAGTAAATAAATGTAATGCAAATTGGCTTACGTTTAAACTATTTGACAACAGGAGGAGTTTGGAAAATCCACATGGTTCTGTGTTTAATGTTTTTAAAAAAGAATAATCAAAATTGCAATTTATTATTATTGGTCACCAACTGATCTCTATCTGCAAAATAAAATGAAGTGACTGCTTTTTAACACCACAACCTCCCTATCCATAGGGGATCTGTTCCAAGATTTTGCACGGATGGGCAAAACTATGGGTAATAGCAAACCCTGTTGGACGAATGATTTTCAGTGGAAACATACTATAGTTCCTGGGGTTATTTGGGGTGCTGATTCAGAAAATATCATTGGATAGACTACATCAGCTCTAGATTATTAAATATGGTTTTCTGTGGATGAGCAGATGGTGATTCTGGATGGCATATGTTCTGTATCAAAAAATAGAGCTAACGTGGTCTATCCAATGCAATTTTCTGAATCAGCACACCGAATAACCAAACTGAATCTTAAGTTGACCAAAAACTGATTCATAACCCTTTTGGTACTAAAGTTGGAGAGTGATCCCTGGTCAAAGTTGCCCCTGGTCAAAGTGGTCCATGGTTAAAAAAAGGAGGGGGGGGGGACCCACTGCTTTAGAGTCACATAGGAGGGCCTGAGATGACAGGCTCAAAACATACCATAAAAGTGCCTGTAGCACCTAGAAAATGCATAGAGGTGACATATTTTTTCAAATGTGGGTAAATGGAACCATGAGTACTGACTTTGTGGATACATGGCTTGTACTATAGTAATTTTCCTATTTTGTGCTGGACAGTAGTTAGCTGTGTGTAATATCAGTGGCTTTCAATAGTGGACAAATTAAATTATTAGAAAGCAGGACAGCTATAAATGGGTAAATTTGGGTACAAACCACATTCACACATGAAGCACATCAACTGATCTTGAGATAATGTCCCTCCACAAAAAAACTATGTGACAAAATTGCTGTAAGAACAAAATGCAAAGGATGGGGATGGAAAAGCTTCCTCTGTGTGGAAAAAGTGAGGTTTTATATAGTAAATATTATTCTTTAGACAAGGAAATCTGGTAACATAAAGGTGCCTCTCAGTGAAGCCTAACAAGCTTTTTAACTGGGTTAGAATTGTTTTATATAGGTTTTTAAATATATTTATATATTATTTCTTAAAAGCAACTAATGACCTGGTGCAGAAAGGTTATATTTTGAATATAATCAAAGTACGCCACAGTTATTCTTGATTGAAATGAAGTAACCTTCTTAAGTTGGAAAAAATGTCCTTGCATAAATAATTAGGTCATATTTCCAAATCCTCATAATCTGAAGCAACTACTCTACACATTTTACCATTAATGTTATTTTATTTTAAGCACACAGATGGTTTATGAATCCTCCATTTTCATAATTTCCAGTGGAGCAATATTCTATGGGCAATATAGGGGAACAAGGAGAAAATAATTTTTCCAGTTCCACACTGCATATCAAGTTCATAAACTTTACTACATTTCTCCTGTCCAATATCCAAGAAAACTTGCTCCAAGTTGGTTTCCCATTTCCACTAAATTGGGGAGTTCACTTTAGAGGTCAAGGGGAAAAAATAGCAGAGTACATTTTCATAACAATTCTATTCATAATAAAAATTAGCTCAGAGGAATTCAGCCAGATTTCTCTGGAAGAAGAGTTAAAAAAAATAGGGGAATGCAGTGAAGAGTTATTGGATACCTTATCTGGAGCTGCCCAAAAGCATGTCCATTTTCCCAGGAATGCATATTTAGCTGAAAGGAAACAAAGCCAAATGTTGTATTAACTGTATGATTTCTTTCTCTACAAACTGTACTTACTATCGGAGAAAAATGTGAAGAACTGAACATTAATTTAACTAGGGATCGCTTGTACCCCAAATATCACTGGAGAAAACCACATCTTTGCAAGAAAAGCACAGCATAATAGCAGGGAGAATAGACCAGAACAGTTACAGTCAGAGATAATTATAGGTAGTTGATTCTACTGGTTTGAGACCTGAACAATTTGCTGTTCATGTGTCTCTAGAATTAGATCTTAGAATAAAATATTGTTTGGAGCCATAATCTGTGGTCTCAAGCTTCTTTTACTAGTTGGTTTCTTCTTCTCCTGCCAGATAATCATGATACTGTCCAACTAAGTTGTGAGTTGTCTGCAGTGTTGCCCATGCATAAAGCAGCTTCCTTTTCACAAGATCTTTATTGTGAAGGTACAGTGGAAGATAGATGGAGAATAAAGGGGTCAATGGGGGGTGTTGTGTGGTTTCTGGCCTGTATGGCTGTGTTCTAGCAGCATTTTCTCTTAGCATTTCTCCAGCATCTGTCATCAACAGTTCATAAACTTCTTTGGTGGGTGGCACATTGCCATTTAGTTGTTTTATTTATTTACTACTGGAGTTGGTAATTAACATAGGCTGCCAGTTTGCTACCAAGCAAACTGGCAGCCTATAAAGCCCTAAATGGTTCTTTAGCCTATAAAGCCCTAAGCAGTTCAGGCCCAGTTTATCTGTCCGGACGTATCTACCTCTATGAACCATCCCGGAGATTAAGATCATCTGGGGAGGCCCTGATCTCAGTTCCACCTGTCTCGCAAGTACAATTTGGGGAAGAGAGACAGGGCCTTCTCAGTGGTGGCCCCTCAGCTAGGGAACTCCCTCCACAGTGAAATTAAATCAGCGCCTTCCCACCTGACCTTCAGGAAAAAATTAAAAACGTGGATGTGGGACCAAGCCTTTGGACAGTAATTCTAAGTGCAATAAGTGAATATGGAATAGTTCAATTTACAACTGGAATGGCTACTGGAATATTCCTCTGGATTTTAATTATTTCATTTTAAGATTGAGATGTTTTTAACTTTCTGATTTTAATGTATATGTTTTGTTTTATTGTATGTATGTGTAGGTGGCATCAAATCATGCCTTTTGTAAGCTGCTCTGAGTCCTTGTCAGGATGAGAAGGGTGGGGTATAAATACAGTAATAATAAAAACATAAACAATAACAACAACTGAGGCGCTAATCCTACTGGTTTAGTCATACTGACAAAAGTGCCAGTTGAAAGTGATTTTGAAGATTAGGACTCTGAGATTGGAAAGGTTACTTTTTAGACCCCAGTTCTGAAAATCTACTGTTCTTCATCGTTAGCAGAAGACAGGTCTTTGGTTGGATGGTAAAATGTATGGGTTGCTGTGAGTTTTCTGGAATGCTTCTGGAACATGACCATACAGCCCAGAAAACTCACAACAACCCAATGATTCCGGCCATGAAAGCCTTCAACAACATGTAAAATGTATGCTTTGTTGTAGGTCAGATCTTGGCATGTTTGGCTTTCTCTGGCCCCAAGTTCAATCCTTGGCATCTCCAGGTAGGACTGGGAAGCACTTATATATAACCTTGAAGTGCCACTGCCAATTATTTCATTGCCAATAATAATATTACCGCAGAGTTTTGTGCTTTTCATGCATCATCGCCTCAACATGTGGCTCATGGAACAAAATTGACGTCTCATGTTGAATTTTGTATCCTGAAAGACTCCTGCAGAATATCTCCAATGCTCAAGCACTGATTTGTTTGCATAGAAATATTTTACTCCCTGACTGAAGCAAATGCATTGTAATAAATCATAGAATCATGGCAGAACATCCTATAGCTAACAGATGCTTCCCAAGCTTTTCATTGAAATCTCTGAGGTATGAGATTCTTCAATATCCCAATGCAGATCATTGCATTTGTTAAACATTTTAAGGAGCCACTTAAGTCAATTTTCCATTTTTAACACCACTATGTAATAACAACTGCACATCTTCTAATGTTAATTTACATTCTTCAGGAAATATCATGTCCCTAATTATTGTGCCAACTGGGGGATCCTGGCAGTTGTAGTCCAAAAAATAAAAAGTAAAATCCACCCTAATGATATAGCTTAATATAGGACTGCAGTGTAGAACTTACTACCCTTGAGCATTACCTGTGTGGATATATTAAAGTTGTAATCATTGTTCCCAATTTTCCACTTGTAGCCTTGTTGATCAGGTGGGCTGCATGGCGGTATGTGAATCTGTGGCTTCTCACACTGCTTTGATCCCAGTGGAGATTGCTGAAAGAAAGGGAAATATGAGAGATAGTAGCTCATATTTCAAATAAATAATAATAATAATAATAATAATAATAATAATAATAATCAAAGCCAGAATTGAAAAGTTGACAGCAGATCCCAAATGTAGTCTCTGCAAGGAAGCAGATGAAACAATAGATCACATCCTCAGCTGCTGCAAGATCGCACAGACAGACTACAAGCAGAGCCACAACACCATTGCTCAGATGATTCATTGGAACTTGTGCCACAAATACCATCTGCCAGCGACAAAGTGGGATCACAAGCTGGAAAAAGTTACAGAGAATGAACACACCAAACTCCTCTGGGACTTTCGGATTCAGACAGACAGAGTTTTGGAGCATAATACTCCTGACCTCACAATCGAGTTAAAAAACAAAGTATGGATCGTCGATGTCACAATTCCAGGTGACAGCAGGATTGCAGAGAAACAACTGGAAAAACTGACACGATATTAAAAATTGAACTGCAAAGACTCTGGCACAAACCAGTAAAGGTGATCCCAGTGGTGATCGGCACACTGAGTGCAGTGCCTAAAGACCTTGGCCTGCACTTAAACACAATTGGCGCTGACAAAATTACCATCTGCCAGTTGCAAAAGGCCACCTTACTGGGAACTGCACGCATTATTCGCTGATATATCACACAGTCCTAGAAACTTGGGAAGTGTCCAATGTGTGATCCAATTCAACAGCCAGCAGATTGTCTGCTGTGGACTCATCTTGTTGTGTTTCAAATAATAATTATAATAATAATAGACTTTATTTGTATACCATCCTATTTCCCCGAAGGGACTTGGGGCGGTTTCCAACATGTAAGGCAAACATTCAATTGCTGGAAAGCTGCAATTGGGGGTAGGGCATATTGTTGCCACTTCCAATTCTGAAATTAAGGATGCCTCTACACTGTAGAATTAATGCACTTTGACACCACATGAATTGCAATAGCTCAATGCTACAGAATAATGGAAATTGTAGTTTAGGGAGGGCATTTGGAATTCTCAGCCAAAGAGTTCTTGGGCCTTACTAAACTATAAACCCCGGGGTTGCTGTGAGTTTTCTGGGCTGTATGGCCATGTTCCAGAAGCATTCTCTCCTGATGTTTAGCCCACATCTATGGCAGGCATCCTCAAAGGTTGTGAGGTTTGTTGGAAACTAGGCTAGTGAGATTTGTATATCTGTGGAATGTCCAGGATGGGAGACCTGGATAAACCGCAGAATTCCACTGGATGTTTCCATGGCTTTTAAAGTGGAATAATAGCATGGTGATAATGTACTGTGATGAGACACCAACTTATGGAACAATTTCCAGAAAGCAGTACAGGAAGACCTTCTTCCTTCTCTTCTTTTTTCACAATGTATATTAATGTATATTACAACATTAATTGTTCCCTTTTTTGGTAAAACGATGTTTTAAATATTCTTGCTGCTTTTGTCTTGCAGTTCCCTACCACCTTGTTTGTGTTTTGTACTATGTTGTAAATGGGAAGTTTTAAATTGTTAAATCACAAGCTTTTCTGTAAATTACCTAATACACTTTCATAAGAAGTCAGCAAGTAATATCTTTGAATGAATGAGTATTGTACTCTAATAATCCTGGTAGCTTTTGAAAAATCAAATCTGTATTAGAGAAACCAAGTTTTTACTAATGTTATTTATCAATGGGTTGGTTGTACCATCTGCAAAACACTTTGGAAGTTCATTTTAAGGCATTGCTCAATCCCCAAGTCAACATCCTGTTATTTGGAACAATTGCTCCTAGCCTTGCCCTCCTTCTGCTTCGGATGAAGCCTTGTTTCCCTTCTTCTCTCTACCCCCACATCAGACTTCCCAGGATCCTATTTAATATTTGCAAAAGCTGTCAGCAAACACATAGTTCTCCTTAATAATGTGAACTGCTTAATGTTATGCATGTAGCATCTGCCTTTGGTGGACTTGTGCCACATGTTCATCCAATTAAACGCTGTGGTTGTGGAGGGGAGTAATAATTCCTTACCCAAACAGGCAAGAAAAAGGTTATCACTCATTTAAGACAATCACTGCGACTTCCTCATCTTGTTCCACTCCATTGCTGCTTATGTGTGCAAAAACAACAACCTAGATGGAGACCTTTGTGTCACCTGGGGCCAATTAATGCCACGTGACTTCCTCCCAGGCTTCCATGAAAATAACTATATTATAATGGTCCGCGATATTAATATCAGCTTTGGGAAAGTCAAGCAGCAGCCCCACAGGGAAGGAAGTAGCTTGAGCAAGTTCTCTGGAATGTGCAGTTTGACAGAGGAGAAGTGGGGCGTCTTTTCCGAAGCTGCATCTTGCAGGTTTTTGTTTTGTTCCTCAATGTCTCCTTTTGTTGTTTTACCCCACAGAAGAAAATGTCCCATTCCCCTTTATTCCTCGTGATCCACAGAAGGTTTTGATCATGGTATAAAATGCTGGTCTATACTATTTCATGCACAAGGATTTTAATACAATACTTTATCATTGATAATTCCCATTATTAGCTTGTAGCTTTGATCTTATTAGGCAGGCTAATTTCTTTCTGTGCAGCTTTAAGATGAACTGGCCCTGGTGCTGCCAATGCTCTGTGCAAAACTCAACATTTGTGCATAGTAGCAGTGCAGGTTCCCATAGTTTGGTTCAGAATGTCTAAAATGAGTTTGGACCTCATTTGATTAAGCCTGAAGGAGTTAGTTTTAAGCCAGTGGTTCTCGGCCTTTGGCCTCCCAGATGTTTCTAGAGTTTAATTTCCAGAATCCCTGGGCAATATGGTCAGTGCTCTGAGATTCTGGGAATTGAAGTCTAAAACATCTGGAGGAGTAAAGGCTGAGAAAGACTGGCTTAAGGACAGGTCATCCCAAATACTAGTTTGGGATTATGTTCCCAGGTCAGGACAGGGACTCCCAAAATTGGGGAGCATGTTGGGAGGCATCCTGAACTGATCTTAGCAACAGCTCTTATATCAACAGTTAATTTGTTAGAACCAGTTTAAAACATCAGCAATATTCCAAATTTCCTGTGTCAGGTGTAGAAATAACCTGCCATATTTATTCAATAGTAAGATGCCATCGATTGTAAGACACACCCTAATTTCAGTTCTACCATTAAAAATACATATGATACATCTAACATTCTGACCACTCTCACAACCACCATGTCAGACTACACAGAGAAGCCATTGAAATCCACAAGCATGTGGACAATTTTAACAGAAAGGAAGAAACCATGAAAATGAACAAAATCTGGCTACCAGTATTAAAAAACTCAAAAATTACAACAGCAAAACAACAGAGGGGAAACAAACAGGCACATAAAATCACTCTCAACAAAAGATTCCCCCCAGGCACTTCCAAGCCATTGAATGCAAATCAAGGTGATCAGCTGAAACATTCAGATTAGCCCCAGCAGACAAAAGTCCTTTGTCTCACCCTGGTCATTCCACAGATATATAAACCCATTTTTCCTACTTCCAACAGACCTCACTACCTCTGAGGATGCTTGCCATAGATGCAGGAGAAACGTCAGGAGAAATATTGCCTCCAGAACATGGCCATATAGCCCGGAAAAACCTACAACAACCCACTTAATTGCATTTGTTCTGATGGCTTGCTCCTGGGCTACAAGAATCGGGCCTTCTGTCTCCTTCTACAGGGTTCCATTCATGAGCCATAACCAAGTCTTCTCCTTATCAATTTTTCCTTCAATTTTGTCAAGGAACTGCCCATGCAATGCTTTGTTGTGCCAGCTGTCAGCTTTGGTTTGTAGTGCAGTTTTCTTGTACTGATTCTTTGCTGCTGTGCTTTGATAAGTTTCTGATTATTGACTTCAATTAAAGCAGGTTCTTGGCTTTCCTTGAAATATTCTGCCAGGTCATGTTTTTCTTCTTCTACTGCTTGTTTTACTTGTAAGAGTCCTCTGCCACCAGATCTTCTAGGCAGATAGAGCCGGTCAACATCACTGTGAGGATGCAGTGAATTATGAATGGTCATGAGTTTTCTTGTTATTCTGTCCAAATTGTCCAGTTCTGCCTGTGTCTAGTTTATGATGCCAGCAGTATATCTTATGGCAGATATGGCCTAGGTGTTTATGGCCATGACGGTGTTGCCTCCATTGAGCTTGCTTTTGAGAATTTTTCTGACCCTTTGAATGTATTCTTTTCTGACCACAGTTTTCACATGTTCATGTTTGATGTAGTTGTTGTTCATTCGTTCAGTCGTCTCCGACTCTTCGTGACCTCATGGACCAGCCTACGCCAGAGCTCCCTGTCGGCCGTTACCACCCCCAGCTCCCTCAAGGTCAGTCCTGTCGCTTCAAGGATGCCATCCATCCATCTTGCCCTTGGTCGGCCCCTCTTCCTTTTGCCTTCCACTTTCCCCAGCATAATTGTCTTCTCTAGGCTTTCCTGTCTCCTCATGATGTGGCCAAAGTACTTCAACTTTGTCTCTAGTATCTTTCCCTCCAGTGAGCAGTCGGGCTTTATTTCCTGGAGGATGGAGTGGTTGGATCTTCTCGCAGTCCAAGGCACTCTCAGCACTTTCCTCCAACACCACAGCTCAAAAGCATCGATCTTCCTTCGCTCAGCCTTCCCTAAGGTCCAGCTCTCACATCCGTAGGTGACTACAGGGAATACCATGGCTTTGACTAGGCGGATCTTTGTTGCCAGTCTGATGTCTCTACTCTTCACTATTTTATCGAGACTGGACATTGCTCTCCTCCCAAGAAGTAAGCGTCTTCTGATTTCCTGGCTACAGTCTGCATCTGCAGTAATCTTTGCACCTAGAAATACAAAGTCTGTCACGGCCTCCACGGTTTCTCCCTCTATTTTCCAGTTGTCAATCATTCTTGTTGCCATAATCTTGGTTTTTTTGACGTTTAGCTGCAACCCGGCTTTTGCGCTTTCTTCTTTCACCTTGATTAGAAGGCTCCTCAGCTCCTCCTCGCTTTCGGCCATCAGAGTGGTGTCATCTGCATATCTGAGGTTGTTAATGTTTCTTCCAGCAATTTTCACCCCAGCTTTGCATTCATCCAGCCCCGCACATCGCATGATGTGTTCTGCATACAAGTTAAAAAGGTTGGGTGAGAGGATGCAGCCTTGCCGTACGCCTTTCCCAATCTTGAACCAGTCTGTTGTTCCGTGGTCAGTTCTGACTGTTGCTACTTGGTCCTTGTATAGATTCCTCAGGAGAGAGACAAGGTGGCTTGGGATGCCCATCCCACCAAGAACTTGCCACAATTTATTATGATCCACACAGTCAAAGGCTTTAGAATAGTCAATGAAGCAGAAGTAGATGTTTTTCTGAAACTCCCTGCCTTTCTCCATTATCCAGCGGATATTGGCAATCTGGTCTCTCGTTCCTCTGCCTTTTCTAAACCCAGCTTGAACATCTGGCAACTCTCTCTCCATGTATTGCTGGAGTCTTCCTTGCAGGATCTTGAGCATTACCTTACTGGCATGAGAAATAAGGGCCACTGTACGGAAGTGTGAGCAGTCTTTTGCATTTCCCTTTTTTGGTATGGGGATATAAGTTGATTTTTTCCAGTCTGATGGCCATTCTTGTGTTTTCCATATTTGCTGGCAAATGGCATGCATCACCTTGACAGCATCATCTTTTAAGATTTTAAACAGTTCAGCTGGGATCCCATCATCTCCTGCTGCCTTGTTGTTAGCAATGCTTCTTAAGGCCCATTCAACCTCACTCCTCAGGATGTCTGGTTCTAATTCATTCACCACACCGTCAAAGCTATCCTCGATATTGTTATCCTTCCTATACAGATCTTCTGTATAGTCTCACCACCTTCTCTTGATCTCTTCAGCTTCTGTTAGGTCCCTGCCATCTTTGTTTCTTATCATACCAATTTTTGCCTGAAATTTACCTCCAATGTTTCTAATTTTCTGGAAGAGGTCTCTTGTCCTTCCTATTCTGTTGTCTTCTTCCACTTCCATGCATTGCTTATTTAAAAATAGTTCCTTATCTCTTCTGGCTAACCTCTGGAATTGCGCATTTAACTGGGCATATCTCCCCTTTTCACTGTTTCCTTTTGCTTTCCTCCTTTCTTGGGCTACTTCCAGTGTCTCATCAGACAACCATTTTGCCTTCTTGGTTTTCTTTTTCTTTGGAACGTACTTTGTTGCCGCCTCCTGAACAATGTCTCGGACTTCTGTCCATAGTTCTTCTGGGACTCTGTTTACTAAATCTAGTCCTTCAAATCTGTTCTTCACTTCCACTGTATATTCGCTAGGAATGTTAGTGAGATCATATCTAACTGGTCTGTGTATTTTCCCTGATCTCTTTAGTTTTATTCTAAATTGGGCAATAAGAAGTTCGTGATCTGAGCTACAGTCAGCCCCAGGTCTTGTTTTCACCGACTGGATGGATGTCCGCCACCTTTGGCTGCAAAGGATGTAGTCAATCTGATTTCGGTGTTGACCATCTGGTGAGGTCCATGTGTAAAGCCGTCTTTTAGGTTGTTGGAAGAGAGTATTCGTTATACGCAGCGAGTTTTCCTGGCAGAATTCTACCAGCCTGCGTCCCGCTTCATTTTGTTCTCCCAGACCATGCTTGCCTGTGATCCCAGTTGTCATTTGACTTCCCACCTTGGCATTCCAGTCTCCTGTAATGAAAATAATGTCTCTTTTTGGTGTATTATCCAGTAGGTCCTGCAGATCCTCATAGAACTGATCTACTTCTGCTTCTTCAGCAGCTGTGGTTGGGGCATATATTTGGATCACTGTGATGTTGAAAGGCTTTCCTTGCACTCGAATTGAGATCATTCTGTCATTTTTTGGGTTGTATCCAAGCACCGCTTTAGCGAATTTCTTATTAATTATGAAGGCTACTCCATTTCTTCGATGTTCCTCTTGTCCGCAGTAGTAGATCTGGTGGTCATCTGATGTGAAGTGGCCCATTCCAGTCCATTTCAGTTCGCTGATCCCCAGAATGTCTATCTTTAGTCTTGACATCTCACCAATAACAACATCCAATTTGCCCTGGCTCATAGATCTTACATTCCAGGTTCCTATGGTGTGTTGATCTTTAGAGCATCGGATTCGTCGTTCGCCTCCAGTACCGTCGGCCGCTAGCCTTCCTTTCGGCTTTGAGCTAGCTGCGTCATCACATCTGGGGCTAGTTGAACTTATCCTCTGCTCCTCCCCAGTAGCATTTTGGCCATCTTCCGACCTGGGAGTCCCATCTTCCAATGGCATACCGACATATCTCTGGTTGTACTGGTCCATTTAGTTTTCTTGGCAAGGATACTGGAGTGGTTTGCCATTGCCTTCCCCAGGGATCACGCTTGGTCTGACCTCTCTGCCACGACCGTCCCGTCTTGGGTGGCCCTTCACGGTTTCGCTCATGACATCATTGAGGTGCTCAAGCTCCAGCGCCCCGACAAGGCGGCGATCCTTTGCTGGAGGTTTGATGTAGTATGCCCAGATATTTATAGGCCTCTGGCTGGGGACACTTTATTGCTTGGCCATTGGGCATATTTATGCCCTCACTTTCAATGATTTTCCCTTCTTCAGTGCCACAGTCAAATATTTGTTCAAACCAAACTCCATGTTGATATCAGTGCTAAAGATCTGGACAGTGAATTTCAATGTCAGTTTTCCCATACAGCTTCAGGTCATCCATGCACAGCAGATGTGAAATTTTGTGAGATTTCTTAGATAGCCAAGGTTTGTTTTTTGTAAGATTGTTGACAGAGGGATTATGGCAATGATGAAAAGCAGTGGGGACAATGAGTCTCCCTGGAAAATTCCTCTCCTGATATTGACAAGTCTATGGTTGTTGTTGTTGTTGTTGTTGTTGTTGTTGTTGTTTCTATCCCACTTAGCAAGAGTTCTAAAGTGGCTAACACTAAAAAAACACAATTTACAATTTACAAACTAAAAAACAAAGACTAAAATAAAATTAAACATTGAATGTATTTAAGAAAAATGTTAAAATCCACGGAAATTGTTACAAATTCTATGAATATACCTAAAACGCTTCACAGCAAGCCCTGGCTTGGTCTTGCACATGCATATATCTTATTTTTAAAATTGTGGTGGCTGATATTCCCCTTTTCAATCTTCAGTGACCAATCTCTCCCCTTCCCCACCCCCACTGACATCTATTCCATGGATATGGAGGGGGGTGGAATCAGAGAAAACACTTGCCTATGTCCTGTAGCCCTAGTAGAGCTCAATGATGATGTACTCATTTTGCATCTAGCTACAGGAATATAGCCAGGGACCTCTCTATTTGTAACCCTGCTCCCAATCATTGAATGACAATCAGAAACTGAAGTAGCTATCTGGGACGTCTGGACAGAGATGAATGGTCTGTTGTAGTGTAGTTGTTCTGGGACAGCCGCACCAGGAGCTCCAGATTATCTTGCTATTTGCTGATTGCTGCATGTATTTTAAAGTTCTATGCCTTTGCAGTTAGATGGCTTTCCTTACTTTGCAGTTATTGGGTCAATTGCTTGTCAATTATTATTAAGTTCCCTAGTCCCGCCCCCTTTTTGGGCTTTGGAGGGAAGTGAGCCATTTTGTTAGTTAGTCTCAACCAGGTTAACCAAGGTATAGGATGTGTGTAACTTCCCCTGTACAAAGGCTTCAACCTTTAAGAATCTCCAGGGAAAGAACGCCAGGGAAGCATTCCCACAGCCTTAAGCAATCCAGGGGAGAACAGCTTTAAGAACTCCAGGAAAACAGCCTTAAAGACTAAAGAACTCCAGCTGGAGAACATCCACTGCCTTGCTGGTAGGTCCACTTGGCGTCCGAGAAGCGATTCAGCCCGGTAGTGGAGCACGCATCAGCGAGGGTTGGATTTTAGTCAGCCTGGGAGAAGTTAAAAAGGGGAATTTTCCTTTAAAGAAAACGTTATTGAAGATAGTGCCTGTCCCCTGTGGACAAGATTGAGAGAACCAATACTTTATCAAGAAAGCCTTGTAGTTCCTGTTTGATTTCATTAATAAAATACTTTGTCATATTTCTCAAGTCATCTGAAGATTCCTTTGTAGAGGAAGCCCCTGAGAACTTTTCCTTGGGCCCCCTGGCTTCCCGCTGGGCAAAGGTTACGCATCCTATTTTAAAGCCAACCAGATACAGGCCCAGCGGCGTCAGTACAGTAGTTCTACATGTGACGCTTAGAGATTCCAGCATTTAAGTAATGATATAACCTATGTTTTCCTTTGCAGGCAATGAGGATATAATAACATGATTTTAATGATGATATAAGAAATGTTAATGCTATTTACCTTTAACATTTCCTTTTCAGTGTACCTTTATTTTTTCAGAATTCTGAAATTCTCCAAAAACCAAAATTGCTGTGATTGCAGCTTGGGAGTGCTCCTGGATCCATCTCTCCAAATATCTGCCCAGGAAGACGCGACAGTCAGGAGGGCTTAATATCAGCTTTAGCTGATATAGAATCATAGAATCATAGAATCAAAGAGTTGGAAGAGACCTCATGGGCCATCCAGTCCAACCCCCTGCCAAGAAGCAGGAATATTGCATTCAAATCACCCCTGACAGATGGCCATCCAGCCTCTGCTTAAAAGCCTCCAAAGAAGGAGCCGCACCCTTTCCTAGGTTTGGATGACTTGAAAATGGCAGTTCACACACTGATAACCACAGAATCTGACCCGGTCCTCTGGGGGATGGTACTCCAATCAGTCAGAACCCGATTGGTGACCATCACCCAGCAGACCCTTTCATCGACCACCCTACAAAACCCTATACGGCTCCGGCCCAGCGTACCTGTCCGAACATATCTCCTTCTATGTCCCACCTCAGAGTTTAAGATCTTCTGGGGAGGCCCTGCTCTTGGCCCCACCTTTATCACAAGTGAGACTGGTGGGGACGAGGGACAGGGCCTTCTCGGTGGTGGCCCCTCACCTGTGGAATGCACTCCCTGGGGAAATTAGGTCATCAACATCCCTCCTCTCTTTCAGAAGGAAGTTAAAAACCTGGATATGGGACCAGGCCTTTGGGTAAGCTGGCAGATGGATAAAAGACAATGACGACCAGAGTAGGAAAGGACAATGACAATGCTGGATGGATTATGGATTTATAAATTGGCGAATGTTGACCACAAGATGATTTTATTGCTGCTATTGTATTAATTTGATTGTTTTAACTAGTTATAACTGTTGTCGTTTTATTGTATTTTGTATATTGTATTAAGTGAACTGTTGGGCATCGAATTGTGCCTTTTGTAAGCTGCCCTGAGTCCCCCCAGGGGGTTGAGAAGGGCGGGGTAGACGCACTCAAATAAATAAATAAATAAATAAATAAATAAGAGTGGGTAATGACCTGCCTGAAGAGCTACAGCAGCTAAATGAGCAGTCCAAATTTAAGAACCATCTGAAGACCTATCTCTTCTGGCAGGTCTACCCAGACAGTTTTTAAAAATGAATTGTTTAATCTCTGTTTTGTGTATTTTAATACGTATTTTATATAAAGAAAATTCGTATGTATCTTTTATAGAAATACATCTTAATATGTGTATTTGTGGCAATTTTACAATGTTTATATGTTTTAATTATTCTGTAACCTGCCTTGAGCCATGAGGAGAGGTGGGTAAGAAATAAAATGATGATGATGATGATGATGAAGATTATTATTATTATTATATGTATGTAAATAAGATATTTTTCATAAAAGTATCCAGTTTCATCTTCTAAGAGTTGTTGTAGTCACTCTCTACCTTTCTCCCATATTTGTGGTGGTTTTTGTAGTAATAAAAATTCACAAAACTATGTATACATGCATTTTGAAAGACACTAAATGTTAGACATGTATACAGTAAAAAAAATACACACAAACCTACTTCAAAAAGTACAGAAAAGAATGCCTAGGATTCAGAATCCCACATAGGTACAGCAACTTAACAACAACAACAACACAAATTGAGAAGGAACAAAGCACAGGAAAAGAATGCAGATGGGATTCAGAAAAATGCAATGAAATCAAATCTGAGAGATTTTCACATCCAAAGGCATTGTACCATCATTGAACTTTGAGATTTTCAGTATCTTCCATATACCATGTAATAAAATGGTAATAATGTTATAAGATGGGTAGCAACCGCCCACAGTCTTGAGTCTCATTGAGGGGACAAAGGTGGATATTAGTACTACTTCTAGAATTTTCTAAGGACTTTCTCCAGCAATTGTTTCTAAGACAATGCACACATTTCCTGGGATGTAAAAAGACAACATGCATTTTGTAGCTGCATTGTGTGTTGTGTATATGTGCTTATTTAAGCCAGGAGTGGGAGTTCTGTCATCTGGAAACTAGCATAACAATATTGCATTTGTGTCAGGAACACCATTTTCAGAACAATTTAATATTTGTAGAATTGATGATTTCTTCAGACGCTGTAACTAGACTGACAAATTGACTTTCAAGCAAAAGGTCACTGGAAAAGGAGCAGAGGATAAAAGCAGCTGGAGTTATGATTTGAAAATATGGAGAGGTTTAATGTTCTATCAAGCTTGTTGTGTAGGTGTTGTTCTATCATATAATTTGGCAGCTTCTTCAATTCTCCAGTTGGGACTCTAGAAAATAAAAATTCTTAGTGGTTTCTTTGGTTTTATTAAGGGTGCCTGTGTATTGCAGGCAGCGGGAGGTAGATCAGTTGCAGAGTTTTTGGCACGTTAAGCACAATGCAATGATGTGCTGAAATTCTTTCATAATGTAGGTGACCTTAAGGCTGAACTGTATGTGGAAAAATAATAAGGCTCTGTTGAATCAGAACACCTATATGCTTGAGTCAGGGAGAAAAGGAAATCTGTAATAGGTACAATATAAGGT
This sequence comes from Anolis sagrei, assembly GCF_037176765.1. Lineage (NCBI taxonomy): Eukaryota > Metazoa > Chordata > Lepidosauria > Squamata > Anolidae > Anolis > Anolis sagrei. Next base: position 37,418,415 of record NC_090021.1, read on the forward strand.
TATTGATCATTGACTATTAATTTCCCCATCAGAGTTTCTGTCACTGAAGACTAAGGACCTCATCACATCTGCTGCAGGAATTACCACAGTTTGCATCCATTCTGCACACTATATGAAAGTATGCAGTTTTGAAAGTATGATGATTTTTGAAAGGATCCTTTTTGGATCCCACCATGTTGGATAACAACCAGTCAGTTTCCTACATTTCATGTTTGGGCAAAATATGTCTTCACCACCCAACTCCAAGGGTATATGTATGAGATTAATTATTTAGATTCATTGCAATCTGGTTTCAGGACACACAATGGGACAGAGACAGCTTGAGGTAACCAGTTGGATGACCTATACTGGGAACTGATCAAAGGAAATGTACCCGTGTTGGTTGTGTTTACCTCTTAGTGGCATTTGAACTAACCAATCATTATAGTCGTCTGGTCTGTCTTGCAAAGATGGGACTTGAAGGCATTTTTTCAAAGGACTTTTTTTCTGGCAGTTGGCTTGTGAGGTACCTCAAGGTTTCATTTTGTTACTACTACTGCTAGTATTACTACTACTAATAATAATTTTATTTAAAATGTATTTAATGCATATATATATATATATAATACTGCTGGGAGCGTTTGTCTGACATTTTGAGGTCTGGTCCTATTAGTATGTTGATGACACCCAGCTTTGCCACCATTCTATAGGCTATGTCTACACTTAATGGAGTTAACTATCTTGGCTGAATGCTGTGAGATCCTGATGGTATAGTTTGGTGAGGCACCAGCACTGTTTGGTAGAAAAGGCTAAAAATCTTGCAAAATTACAGTTCCTAGGATTCCATAACATTGAGTCAAAGCAGTTACAGTGGTGTCAAAGTGTAGATACAAGTTAGTCCTAAAGTTGTAGCTCATTTATGACTGGATGAGGGTAAACAAATTGAAACTAAAACCAGGAATGAAAGCAGCACTGCAAGTTAGTCAAGTGGAAAATTAGGGGACAGGGATTCGGTTTGTGTTGGATGGGGTGACACTCCTCCTGAAAATGCAGGTTTGCAACTTAGGTGTACTCCTTGATTCAACCCTGAGCCTGGAAGTATAGGTATTGACAGTGACCAGCAATGAAGTTGCTCAATTAAAGCTTGCATACCAGCTACTCTAGAGACATTGGATCTGATTATGATGACTCATGCTTCATTATATTCCACTTGAAATGGTGCATGGAAAGAAAATAAAAGTTTAACACTATCACATCTAATTACAAGTATAATTTTTGTTTAAAACATAGGTAAAGCTCATTAATAACAGTATTTGTGTCTAAATGTGCTGATACAAGGGATGCTGTTGGTTAGTCTCCACTAGATTCAGTCCTTTGAATCAATTAATCAAATAGCGAATCAAGATACAGGCCAATGGAAATGAATAAATGGCTCTTCTCTATCTGGGATTAACAAGAGGATTTAGGCCCCGTTTTATCTTGATGGATCTCATAGATCAAGAGAATACTCTTAAAATGTAATATTGTCCCTGTTGATAGCAAATGGAACACAACTAAATGAGTACCTTTTGCCATAAATTTTATGAAATATCATTTGTGTTTTTCCAAGTCACCTCTCTTTGATTCACCCTCTTTTTGTATTAGTTTCCCAATGTTATCATCATCATCATCATCATCATCATCATCATCATCATCATCAGCAGCAGCAGCAGCAGCTAGATCTGCACCTTTACCAATACGAGAACAACAAATGAAAAAAACAGACATGCCCACAAACATCTGCAAATCACAGCCCTGATGTGGGACTGATATATGAGCAAGCCATCACAAATTCTTTCAAGTCTGTAACTTGTTTCAGGTTAACATGCCGTGTGTTTTTACAGCCCTGTTTCAAAGTTTATGGTCCTTTTTCTTTTGGTGCTTGTTCCAGTTCCATCTTATATTTCATCAAATATGGTAAAGAAACCATGTGAACAAATTGATGCTCCATATGAACCACTTTCTGTAAATGGATGATGCCAAATTGCTATAAAATGATTTTCCTTTTGAGCTCTGCTGAACTGTTAGTGAGATGATGAGGCCAAAGTCCACTGGGAATCATTACAGCCTTTTAAGGTATCCTAGATTTTATGGTTCAGTACAAAATGCCTAAGGGTGAGGATTTAAAATGGATGAAGTGGAGAAATTTGCACTTCCTTAAGAAAACACGCAGCATTTCCTTCCATGTGTCAGAAATAAAAACAGAAAATACAAACTAATTTATCATGAAATTTTCATTTTATGGTTCTCTTGCTGGCCTCCCCTCCATCCCCTCAACCCAACCAGTTGTATTTTCTTTTTTTTTTCTTGTCAGCTTTATAGCTTATAACTGTGATGGATGATCTTTTCTTCTATACAGCCTGTAAAAGAATTCCATCGAAAAGTCGACTTGTGTTCACAGCTTGCCTTCTGTCACCCCACCAAGTCTCTCTGCAACACATGGAGGAAAATATCATATAGGGACATCAGCACAGTGAAGGATGATATTTTATTGTTCAGAATTAATTGGACACTGGTGTAAAATGAGGAAACTGTCATGTTTAAGAGTTAATGTGAGTTAGTGATATATGGTGATCCATTAGTTAAAGCACATTGGTTCCAAATGTGAACCTTTGGCTTTCCTTCTTCTTTTTGGAGTCTTCCATTCCAAGTGTAATTTGGCAGTGAAAGCTGTAAAATGACAGTTCCCACAATTACATAGCATTGACCCATGTCAATTACAATGACATCAAACTGCGGTAATTATTATACAATGTAGATACCCCCTATATTTGACATACAAAATTATTAATATCATGCAAAATTACCTTTTGAATAAGTGTATAAGGCCTATTTGAAACAAATGAACTTCACATTTGGATTTCCAACCCATCGCCAATACATCTCATTATGTATTTATATGCAAAATATAAGTATTGCAAAATCTGAAAATAAAATATCCAAATCACTTTGGGTACTATAGGTTGGAATACCCAACCTATAGTACAGAATGTTTACAGCAGTATTATTTTATTTGAAGTGCACCAATAAGCCATAGGACAGTGTCAATTGTGATTGCGAAAAGGGGGCAATATTTTATGTTGAATCAGGAAAATGCAAGGTAAAACATATTTGAGAGTATAATCTTCAGGCAAGGAAAAGGTCTGAGTGTGCTTCAAGATGGAGTGAGCAACAAATGCCATCCAAGGGACACATTTTATTTACATGGATTTTTGTGTATGTATGTTTCTTCAAGTCACCCAATGACCTATGGTGATTAAGAGAAGGCATGATGGCCATGTATAAATATGTGAGGGGAAGTCATAGGGAGGAGGGAACAAGCTTGTTTTCTGCTGCCCTGGAGACTAGGATGTGGAACAATGGCTTCAAACTCCAGAAAAGGAGATTCCACCTGAACATGAGGAAGAACTTCCTAACTGTGAGAGCTGTTCAGCAGTGGAGCTCTCTGCTCTGTGGTGGGGCCTCTTCTTTGGACACTTTTAAACAGAGGCTGAATGACTATCTGTCAGGAATGCTTTGAATGTTATTTTCCTGCTTCTTGGCAGGGTGTTGGACTGGATAATAATAATAATAATAATAATAATAATAATAATAATAATAATACTTTATTTATATTCTGGCCTATCTCTCCAAGGGGACTCAAGGTGGATCACAGTACACATACACAGCAAACATTCAATGCCATTTGGACAGACAGGACAGAGACAGACAGACAGAAAGCAGGTATGTTGTGTTGACGTCAAGCTTTTTTGGCGCCTTGTAGGTTGCGCTTGAATCCAGCCACAGAGGAGTGCTGTCATTCCATCCATGGCCCATGAGGTCTCTTCCAATTCTATGATTCAATGATTCTATGACCGCTACCCTTGTGTAGATCGGACCATGGATTAGATAGTCAAGAGGTTACAAAAGCAGCAAAATTTTGCCGCTTCCTATTCTAAATTTAAGAGTGCATCTAGACTGTAGAATTAATGCAGTTACACCACTTGAACTGCTAGAGCTCAATGCTGTTGGAATAATGGGAACTGTATTTTGGTGAGGCACTAGCACTCTTTGGCAGAGAAGTTTAAAGCTCTTGTAAAACTATAGTTTCCAGAACAGCACAGCATTGACCCATAATAGTTAAAAGTGGTATTACTAAGCAATATACTTTGGACTCACCTCACTTCTAAAGAATAAGCCAAATACCACCTCTTCCAACCAATTATAATGTTTCCCAAGAAAAGCGAGCTTCCTTCTTCTCAAATATTTTAATCAATCTTCCTCACATTATATTCCGTCATTATCTCCCCCAGCATCCTCCACCAAAGTTCCTTTGATATTCCTTTTTACCATTCCAGTTTCCAATTGCCCTTCTAGTAGTCGTGCTTAATAGGGAGCTGTAGTCCAAATAAGTAACTTTTCTCATGCTATAGATCAGGCATGCAGTGAATACAAATAAACAAGTGGATTGTTTTCAAACCAGTAATTAGCAATTTCCATCTTTCCTGCTGAAAATATAATTTTGCTAATAAACATAGTGGTGGTTTCTGTTCAGGATTTCCTTCATTTAGCAGATTTGTTTATAATTACCAACTATAACATTGAATCTCTCCCACTCTCTCTCTTTCGCCTTCTTTCTCTCTCCCTAAAAGACCACCATATGTTAAAAGCCAAGTGTGACCTTGACTTATTTAAGGTCAAAGAAATACAATCAAATTTACTGCTTCTAGCTGAGGTTAACGGAATAAACTCCATATGTTCAGTTAATTCACAATGTACACTGTATACGTTTGTTATGAAATTTATGTGGGGCATTTTATAGATGGTTACTACTGTAATGGTAATGAATTTTCATTTTTATTTAGAAAGACTAACTGAAATGAATGTTTCTCCATTTGCTGACTCAGAAGAAGATCTCTGCTTCTTCTGAGTCCAGTGAGGTTCAAAAGCATATAAGGCAAACTGCTCTGAAGTACTTATTTAACAATCATGGACTTCTCTGGCAACATCTTTTGGAAACCAAGTCTGTAAATTTTATTACTATTAAATGTTTCTAATGGGAGTTGACAAATAGTTGAACGGAGCTGCTTTTTTCTTTGTACTTGGCAAAAGGGAAGGGAAAAAGTTTCTCTGTTATGCAATGAGAAATCCATTAGTTCTCAAACCTATTTATCTCAGTTCTCTATAGATATCATTTAAGAGGATGGCTTGCCATCAGGGTTGGTGAAATTACAATACACAGCAGGGAAGTTGCAAAAAGTTTATGAGAGTCATAAAATTATTATTGTAATACTGTTATAGAGTGTAAGGGTAATATAGTTTTGTTTTTTTTAATTGCAGGAGAAAATTCACAAGGGAGAACTATGGCTGGCATGAGCAAAGAAATGAAACATGGGTAGTGCCTTCATCCCAACAGAAATAAAATAAAATATAAAAAATACATCTGGATCAGCCTTAACATTACAATTTGCACCACTAACAAATACTCTATAGATGGGCTGCTTTTACCTTACTTACTTCATGTAAATAATAAAGAAGTAAAGAACTGTTAATTAAGAAAGCTTTGCTCACAATAGGAGTAGGTTTACCATAGATGAGTAACATTGCTTAATTTCTTTGACAAGGTCAGTTTCTCATTCTGAGTTTCTGTGTTTTGCCTCATGGTGATCATAGAAGAGATTTATGACATTTTTTTGCTAATTTGTCAGTGGCTTCCAAGGTCCATAAAGGTTTTAGTTTGTCATGAAATTCTGCACAAGTTTCAAATTTCTGTCACGCACCCTTTTTTCATGCTGATGTAACAAAAAGGAGAAAGGATGGAGGTTGCGGAGAGGTGGGGTAGAGAAGGGCCAAAGCGGGAGAAAACTGAAACCATGCCCTTGTAATTAAGCAATTTTCATTGCCTGGTTTCAAAAAAGTAATAAAACCATGAAATAGTTAGAGCATTGGCCTTGGACTGAGAGAGAGAGAGATGTAATTATACACCCAAGATTGTCCTCCTTCCAAATATTTGCCTTTAATTCCCATTACTTCTTTTCATCCTTATTCCTTCTCTCAGGTCCATCCTCACCCCATTCCACCTCCCTCCCTCCCTCCCTCCCTCCCTCCCTCCCTCCCTCCCTCCCTCCCTCTTTTTCTTTCCGGTGAAATGAAAAACTCCTGATGAAGCTATTATATTTTAGTTTGAAAACATACACATAATATATCATCTTGTTGGAGAAGAAATCAATGGAAAATCAAAGAGATGCGGCAGAGATGAGACGTGGGATGAACTGTAAAATTTGCACTTTGATCTCAAGTCCCTGAATGAATATCCAGACCACAGACATTTGGTTCAAGCCTCCCCCACATTATCATTTGAAACAACAACAATAGGGCAGAGTTTGCTTTGCAAAGGCCTTCCATGAATTGATTTTAGTCTGATTCATTAATCTGATGGATTAAGAAAAACAATATGCACTTTATAGATTATGATAAATTGTGGCTTGCTCTAAAAGAAATGGATGTGCCACAAAATGTGATTATCTTGATGCATAACCTTCTTTTCATGCAAAGACTAGAGCTTGACACAAGGAAGGCATATGATGTAAGGTAGTGTGTAGCTTGTGTCACTAAACAACTGGACCTCCATATCTATGGATTCTGTATTCACAGATTCAACAATTTATGGCTTGAAAACCTTGAAGACCCAGTTTTAATGACAATTTTTAAACTTCTACTTCATGACAAATTTTGTTGTGTATTTTAATGTTTATTGTGTGGAAATATGTTTTAATATTAATATGTGTACTCTACAGAGTATTTTTAAATGATTATGTGTTTTGATTATGCATTTTAGCAATGTTGTAACTTGTCTCAAGCTGTGATGAGAAGCGGGGAAGAAATAACATTATTATTATTATTATTATTATTATTCTAAAAATCCCAAAAAACAAACTTAATTTTGCCATTTTATGTAAGGAACACCATGTTACTATATCATTGTATATAATGGGACTTGAGCATCCAGTGCTTCTGGTATCTACAGGAGGCACTGGAACCAATCCACAACAGATACTAAGGGTCCCCTGTACTCACTAATGTGGGAGTAAGGGAACTCAGTGGCTTGCTATTGAGGAGACATGTACAACAGAGGTGGGAAACCTGGGCCTGGGACCAAAGCTGGCTCTCTTAGAATTTCCTTTTTGGCTCCTGGGCTTCCACAGTCTAAAGTCTAAAGATTCAAAATGCTTTCTATAAGGTTAAAAATGTGGCTTACCTATCCCTAGAATGTACCCTTCAAGAATGTCAGATTCTTGAGATGCAGAATTTGGTATCTAAATTAATGATCTTAATTTCAAATAAATACACTCCATGGTTCAAGACTAGTCATATCTCAATATGGAAAAAAATATGAACCTACCTTCTAAAGAAAACTGGATTCTGAAGATGTTGGGAATGACAGAAAGGGGCAAGTTATCGAGTATTATTAAAGAGGAGTCATTGTATAACTTTTCAAAAGATTGGGGACTCTTCTTAACTTTGATAAAAAAGAAGAAAAAATGAGTTGCTCATACGATTTGAAGATTAAATTTTATATAATTTTTGTAATTATAAGGTAGAATGTAATGCTAGATAGATAGATAGATAGATAGATAGATTACACAATTCTGAGAAGTTGGCTATTTTTTCATAGATGTCTTTGAGTTGAAAAGTTGAAAAGTTGGAAGTTAATTTTTTCATGTGTGTGAAGGAGAAAAATAATGTAGATTAAGGGTTTAATTAATTTTAGGGTGAATTTTATATAACTGGTATAAAACATTTATTAGTGTCATTTCTGTTTTGCTATGACATTACACTTATATTACAACAATAAAAAAGAAATTATGAAGCATATAAAAAGAAGTAGTTCTCTGAAGATGAATTTAACTCTGTGACTGAAAGAAGTTGACTTTTTCCTTAGTGTAAATCACTTTGAAAAAGAAGAAAGCTTCCCACTAATTAGCCCTAATTATGGACCATTTCTAATCACAGCATGCTTATGTGGTGCATTGGGACAAAGTGTCACTGCTTCACAGATACAAAGTTTAATGACAGATGAAAAATTGCTGCTTTGCCTTGACTAATTATGATGAAATGTCTTTCTGTAAGCATACAGCCGGTGCTTCCCTCCTCAAGAATGACGGGTCTTCTGTTGTTCTTCCAGATGCCTGCCAACATTTCATTCACGGTCAATGAGGCATTCCCATGTGTTGATAAACCATTTTATTTATGCTCCCATTATTTGGTCTAATCGGCTTTCTTGGCAATAATAGGACAGTAAATTTTGTACAGTATGACCAGCATCCTTAATTAATATTTCTCATATGCAGTTGTTATTTTTTCCTCTTCTTCATGCTCCAGCCCCCGGCATTCCCTTCCCATCCCTTTGGCTTCAGGGTTAGTTTGTGGAATGATAATAATACACACAGCAACACGGCTGGCTACAGAGGACAAGGGGCAGTGGCGGGGGGAGGCAAAGCAAGCCGTAAGAGGATCTTTCTGGTCTCACACCTGTTTTAAGATTTGTTATGGTTAAAAAAAGAAAGCTGTAGGGATTCACTCTGCTTCTTCCTTGTAGACCCCAGTGGAATATCCCATTAAACTGCAGGGAGGAGAGAAAGCCATCAATGCACTTAAATATACTTATGTCAAATCCATCCCATTCTTCCTGGCTTCTTTCCTCAATCTAGCCACCATTCCCAAGGGCTGGAGAACATTACAACCCATTCACTTTATATGAATGGGCACAAACAGACCTTTTCACCATTTCAATATGTCTACATTTGCAGGCATATCCTGTAAGCCAACTGAAACAGCCTTAATTTCAATTTACTGTCTCCCACAGGGCTTTGCCATTCCCCCTGAATGTGGAAAAAAGAAACCCTTCCTCGCCACCCCCTCCTCTCCTCTCAGGTTAAAGTTCTAATCAGGAAGTAAACTTTTGCTCAAGATTAATGGAGTGCAGTTTTGATGCTTATAACAGGGGCACATGATATTTATTAAACAAGCAATGAACACATTGACCCAAAAAACACAGGATTGGGAAGGTGTTCCAAAGGAATGGACAATAACTCATCAGAATAATAAATTCTACCTTTTTATTCCATCTCCCTTTAACCCAACAACCCCTCCTCCTCTCCAAGTGGCTTACAATAAACACCAAGACTTAAGTTAAAAGATACATTAAGCATCTTCTCATGATGAGCTTTTACATCAATTCAGATTTGGATAAAGTGGGTGACAAAATTTTCAAAGTCCCAATATCCTTCAAAATGCATGTTGCCCCAGAGTTGGTCTTTGTGCAAAACAACTCAGGTTCTTGATAGGGCTGTGAAGTTCACACATCCCTCAGCACTCAATTAGAGGACAGACCCAATGAAGTGATATTGATAAATATCGGGGCCAGTTCTATCATAAGGTAGAATGAAGTAAATGTCTCAGGAGGCCACTGACATGGGTTTTGTTGTTATTAGCTGTCTTGAAGTCAGCTATGACTTATGGTGACCTCATGGATGTGAGACCTCTAAGTCAGCAACAGACCTGCTCAACTTTTGCAGACTAAGTGTGAGGGCTTTCTTGATTGAGTCTATCAATTTTAAATGTGGTCTTCTTATCTTACTGCCTCTTACATCACCAAGTATTTTTTTTAAAACTGACCATATCATAACATGATATGGACAAATTACAACAGTCTCAGTTTAGTCATCTTGGCTTCTAGAGAGAGTTCAGGTCTGATTAGCACAAGGACCTATTTATTGGTCTTTTTAACAATTAACAATCCAGGTACATTCAGTGTAAACTCCACAGCTTCTCTCTATAAGCTTCTTGAACATTCACTGTTCTTGCAGATAAAACTGTATGACACCTCTGTAAGGTGTCTATTAGAGTCTACTACTGGGGGATGGTTTCCTGACAGAACCTGACTGGCGACTGTCACCCAGAGAACCTTTTCATAGGCCACCCCAAAACTGTGGAATGACCTGCCAGAAGAGCTTCAACAGCAGGCCTACCTAGTGAGTTTTAATCTGTAGATTTTAATCTGAATTCTATCAGTGGATTTTATCTTGGATTTAATTTTTTTATATCTTCTTGTATGTCTTTTAAAAGTGTTTTTTCCTCTTGATTTAATGATGTTGTATCCCACTTCGAGCTGCAGGGAGAGGAGGGTATCATCATCATCATCATCATCATCATCATCATCATCATTATCATCAATATCCTGCTTTCACTCCCTAAGCATCCCTGCTGTCCTTAGGAATGGGGGAGATCCTGATTTTATTGCTCATCTAGTTTGGGTTCTGTACATTTGGTACATGTCCTTTTGTTAAGGCAGCAAAATGTCTTGGACTATCCCAGGTCATTGTTTATCCATAAACTCATATTTTATATTATACCTAATTTGCCATTTGTAATGCATTTATTTCTGCTTGAGAGATATCATTTACAAATCAATTTCTCAGCCATAATTTTGCAAGAGACAGGTAGGGACACAGCTGTAAAGGGGTGAGGCCTCATAAAATCCCCTCGTGAGGCTCCACACAACTTGAAGCTGGACCTACACATGAGGGACATAGCAGCCCACTTAAGTAATTTGGAAAGTTGATATTTACTTGATGGAGTACTAGAAAGTTAAAGAAAGTGATTTTCAGAATCATGAGGTCCAAGGGTTTAGTCAGACCAAGAGTAACTAAAGGCTTTTGTTGTTGTGAGCAGTCTTGAGAGACCTAGTCAGCAGAAAAGCAGGCTTTAAATATGCCAGAAAGAAATCTGAGTAGTGTGGAATATCTGAGACCCATGACCTATGTCCCATCTGGCCTGGAGAAACAAGATGGGTTCCCTGTCACCATTTAATGTCTAGTTGGTTAGAGAACTCAACACCTTTAAGGGAGCAGGTTAGAAACTGCTGTGGTATTGTGTTCTCCAGCTGCCTGGTCAGTGGTCAGAATGCTAAGGGAATCAATGGTAGCATCCCCTCTCTGCTTCACAGGCTGGCCCTTCCTCTCCTTCTCCCCACATGTTCAGCAATGCCATGCTAAAGTGCTTTTCCAAAATTGCTCAGGAAGGGAAAGGAAGGCACATTCTGATATCATAGGAATAGCCATGTGCCAAGGATTGCAACAGATAGTTGAAAGCTCCATGTTTCTATTTTCTCCACATTATTTGGCCAGGACCAATTTGCATTGAGCAGGCATACGGAAACGGATTTACAGACACACATACAGACAACACAACAAGATTAAGAAATAAGGATAGACAGAGATATTGAGATGGAGGAAAATATGTCCTGAACCAAACCTCTTCACACACACCCCCACCCCCTCTGCTTTTAGCCATGAGAGCAATGGCAGCATTGTGTAGGACCTCTTGCATGCTTCTATTATATTCTTTTCTATGCTATCTCTCAAACTTCCTTTTGGTTTTGTTGCAAAGTTTGGTCATCAATCAATTTATCCAGACACCAGTCCGTGTGACCCTAGAATTCACGAATGTCCATGGCTATGTGACTTTTCCTTTTCTTTCACCACTGTGAAAATTTCTCTTCTTCTTCTCAAATATATGTTCAGAATGTATGTTGAACCATTAGTAAACATTTGAGTATACACCCTGAATGCTGCCTATTTGCCTTGTGTTTTATTTATGTTGGTCTTAAAGAAATATGCAAGAGCCCTTTCTAAGAGACTACTTCTTCAAAGACAATATCCTTCCTTTCCCAAAAAGGGCTGAAACCCCAGGAGATGATAACTAATTCTATGTGGGTGGGTAAGATCCAGGTGTGGCTTTAATTCTGATTTGTCTGGGGAATCTTTTCTTCCTACTCCCACCTCCATTTTTCTTTTATTGTTTGGAAGACAAAAGGAAGACAAAAGGAAACAATAACTGCAAGTTTAGAAGATATACATCAGCACTGGCAGAAGCATGCTGGGCAGAGACTGAAGACAGGATAGAAAGCATCAGGTGCCCTTACTCACTCCTGCAGCCCACACCCTCCAACCAGCATGATTTGGCAGGGACGAGTCAAGTTTATCTTCCCTCTTTCCATTTATTCACAATAGCTACTTAGGACTTTATTGCACCAACATGCTATTCTACTACTTTTTGTTGATAGCAGTTACATACCATGTTGAGTACTCTTCTCTTCATTAGTGCAATTACGCTATTTGCCAATTCATGGTCCATACTTCTGCGCACCCTTGTAACTCCACATTCCTACACAATGGCTGTTTCTTAATTTTAATTATGTTTTAGTGCAATTGCACAATTTTAGCTTTTACAAACAAAAAGACAAATGTCTGTATAAAAGAGTAAACAGGAAATTAGGGAATATCAAGGGAGAAGGAAAAAGGAGAACCCCATACCCTTAAATCACATTATTGCTGGCATGATGGCACAAAAGTGAGAGGGACCCATTGTACCAAGACAGATGATGGGAACACTGTTAGACTGGGGGCGGTTTCACACAGGCCGTTATCCCAGGAGAATCCATGTTTTAAAAATGTGGATTTTCCTGGGGGCCTGTTCACACACACATCAGAAAGCACACACTTTCTGGGGTGGGTGTCCAGATGTTCTCCTGGGGCCCTACTCCCCCTCCCCCGAAGCCCCCAGACCCCTTTGAAAAGTAATGAAAACTTACCCGGCCTCCATTACAGGCTTTGGCTCTCCCAGCACGTAGAAATGACATGCCAGGACAAGGGGGAGGGGGGATGATTTTCCTCCCTCCTCAAACCAGTAGTAGGATGAAAGCAGTGATCTACCTACTTTGTGTTATAAAGTCCTTACTCAGTATGACACTATTGCCATGGATATAAACCAGTTCCCACGTCAATTTAACAGGCATCTTGTCAGAGATTTGAAAACAAGTGAATGTTATAGCAGCCGATGAAGGATTCTTGTCAATGTTCCCCAGCGAGCAAGGAATCTGTATTGGTATTAAAATTGCAATATAGACAGGCATAAAAACAATAATGAGCAGATTGATAAATGGTGTGTATTGTCTATGCTACACCATGTAAATGGGTTCTGGTTTTGCATTGGAATGAGAAATCTCAGTGTGCAGACCACTTTGCTATGCATAGCTGTCTCCGGAGAAGAGCTAAATGTTCTACCTCTAATGGAAGGGAACTATCCTTGATGAAATTAATTTACTGAAAATGTACTCTATCTAGCAGCACCAGTTAGAGCAAAAAGAGTTTATACAGCTAATATGATTCAGCCAGATGCTGTAGTAATTGCCAGAGATCTATGTTGCAAACAGTGAGACAAAGGCTGTTAGCCCTCAATTAGGAGGCAGACAGGAAAGGTGTAGATGAGTAAGGAGTAATTACTGACTTTTTGTCTGACAGGCAAGTTCCTGTATGCTCAGCCAGAGCAGGTGATCCTGAAACCTGATATCTCAACAGCTGCAGGCAGGACAACACATCTAGCAAATGTAAACTGCCCAGGATGATCTACCCACTGATGAAAGGTCTCCCCAATTTGCTGCGTATGTACAATGTAGCACCAATCTAGGTTAGGCAAGCCAGAGAGACAGGGGCCAGGAATATGTCACTCTTCCCTTTGTGAGACTGCCCCTGTTTTGCACCCAGACTTCAACCCTAGATTAATGAAGACCATTGGTTGTTTCTCATACAGCATCTCTGAAGAGACAACTTCAGGTTAGTAACATGAGCCCAAACTTGGAAGATGATAATAAGTGATGATAAAACTAGGGTTGCCAGAGTGATTGTGTGGAAGAAGAATTTTCACCAGGTGTTGGTGTTGGTTGTTATCTGGTTGTATGACATGCAACACCTTTTGAAAAGTGGAGGAAACAGATCTTTTCACTGGGGTGTGTGTGTGTGTCTAATTGTAGCACCAAAAATACAATTACATATACAGGATTAACACTTAGGACCCTTCTACATTGCCATATAAAATCCAGATTATCTGTTTTGAGACGGGTTATATGGCAGTGTAAACTCATATAATCCAGTTCAAAGAAGGCAATGTGGATTATCTGCTTTGATAATTTCAGTTATATCGCAGTGTAGAAAAGGCCTTAGATTTCCAAGTGTTAAGCACTTAAAGCTCTGGACTTGACTGGATGAGTGCTGTATTGCCCTTATTCAAAATTTTTAAATCTCAAACATTTTCCATCCAAAATGTAAATATATTTGTAAATTTTATCAGAAACCAAGATACATGAATTTTTCATCCATCCCTACTTGACTTTGCTAGGACTAGATAAGAGGTTGCTGATTTTCCCATATAATGTTTTGTATGTACTTTACTTTGCTTTATAGTAATCATTTGAACTTGTCCTCATGCCAAGTCCCTTCCGGGAGGTGGTGGCGGGGTATAAATAAAGATGATGATTATTATATAATAATATTGGGGAAACCATTGAGGCTTTATTGCATAATTTTCTTTTCCCTCTACAAAAGTATTGATCTATCTGTCTGATCCATCTCCATGCCAGCAGTTAGCTTGTCTGAAGAAGAAACACAAGCAAAAGACAGAGGGCTGATGGAGAGATAGGAATGAAGCAGGAGTCTAGATTTTTAAAAGCATCACAATTCACTGCTGTTACATTTAGGTAAGAGTTGTTACATCCATACCCCCCTCCCAAATTCCCAATGGTCTTTTCTATTAACTCATTACCTAAAAGAAATACCCAGTTCTTTGTAACACTAACACAAAGTCCATCTGGGGGACTTTGGAAGTTGTAATCCAAATAGGTAACTTTTCTGAGTTCTGATTTAGACTCCTTTGCTTCTGGGTAATTTAGGTTAAGGAGCCCCCACTGATGCAGTGGGTTAAAGCACTGAGCTGCTGAACTTGCTGGCCAAAAGGTCTCAGGTTCAAATCCGGGGAGCGGCGTGAGCTCCCGCTGTTAGCCCCACCTTCTGCCAACCTAGCAGTTCAAAAACATACAGATGTGAGTAGACCAATAGGTGAAGGTAACAGCGCTCCATGAAGTCATGCTGGCCACATGTCCTTGGAGGTGTCTACAGACAACACCGACTCTTCGGCTTAGAAATGGAGATGACGAGCACCAACCTCCAGAGTCAGACACATCTGGATTTAATGTCAGGGGAAAACCTTTACCTTTACCTAATTTAGGTTCACCCTGATCCAATAAAAACAAGCCACTGCTGCTGTACTTCATAGCAGAAAAATTACCTAAACCTGCTCTTAATTTCATATTCTAAGCTATAGCCATTAATCCAGTATTGTTTCTCCAAATAATGTAAATGTAATTCATGTACTGAGTGAGCCTACCGTTAGTCAATGCATCTAGTAGAAAGACTGCAAAGGAGAAATATAGGAAGGTGAGCCAGGGGACGTTTTCCCTAGTTAGACATAACATTCAGGCTTAGTGCCTAAAGCTATGTGTGGTATTCTTGTGGTATTCTTTGAGTTTCAGTAACCACTAGTTGAACCCTCGGCAGGGTTAACTTTTGTCCTTTATCCTTTAAAGGTAGATAAATTAAGCTTTATTGAGGCATACGTTGTGTGTTGGCCTTTCAGGGGAGGCTGAAAAAGTTAATGTTTTGCCTACGCTATATGGATGTTTAAGATCCCAGAACGCTTTTCATAAGGGCAAATTTGATTCTTGGCCAACATTTCTCTTTCCTTCACTGAGGCACTATTCTGAGAACCAGGAGGGCTTGATTCTCAATGGAGCTATATACGGTCTGTGATTCTGTTTCTAAAAATGCTTAGATTTGATTATTTTTTTAAAAAATTGCTAGCCTTATAACACAGGCCCCTTCTACACCGCCATATAATCCAATCATCAAAGCGGATAATCCACAATATTGGCTTGGAACTAGATTACATGAGTTTGCACTGCCATATATTCCAGTTCAAATCAGATAATCTGGATTTTATATGGCAGTGTAGAAGGGGCCACAGAGAGCTCAAACCCTGCCTTTTTAGCATTCTCATTCCCATGGAAAGCCAGACATTGACTACATTATCCTGGAGGACCTAAACATTATAGAGAAGTGTAAAAATATCCAGTAAAAATATTTTTTCAATATTCTGTTTTCCATCTTTCAGGTGTATGTGTATATCTGTGTGCGTGTGTGTGTGTGTGTGGGGGGGGGGGGGGGGACGGGACTGCTCTTCTGGCCCCCATAGAAATGGAGGGCGTATTCTACTATTCATTCCCAAATTGCAAATCATCACTTCTTTCTGAGGATGAACAGGAACTCCAGTTGCCTGGGTGTGATCTATACCATGTCAATACCTTCTTCTCCCAGTAGGCATTTGGGGGAAGAACAAGGGGCATGCTGCTGGGGAAGTGTGGGTGGGATTCAGGGGACTAGAAATTGAGAGTTTTGAAAGATATTTTAAGGGCATTTATTATATTTTAATATTTTTTTAACCTTAATCCGCACTGTATTGTTTAATTGTTTTTTAAATTGCATTGCGCTTCTTAAACTATGGCCAATGCTGGGAGAAAGGTGAGCTATAAATAAAGTAAATAAATAAATTTACCATGAGGGAAGCAGGTAGCAGCACATGCGCCATAGGATTCTAATGGTAATAATACATTCTTTCAGCGGCTGCTATGTCGTTGTTTTTTTATGAAGACATGTACCTCTCAGGCAAGTATTTCTTGCATTATTAGGCTTTAAGAAGGAGGTTGTACTATCAGAACACATAATACTGCGGTGTGGAGTGATGCTATTCAGAATTCAGAACACTAGAGATCTCTTCACACGGGCAGCAATCTTCACACATGCCAGCAATCGCCAGTGAAAGAGAAGGCGTGTGGGGTGCCTTGTGGCACCGTGCGTGCCCCCCTCCTCTCCTAATCACATGGTGGGAAGGAGAGAGGGTGTTTTGGCACCCTTTCCCTTCCCACATCAGATGGCAAAAAGGGCGACAACGCACAGGAATGCCTGTTGCCCCACCACACTTTCTGCCATCATACAGCAACAAGGGGAGGAAAGTGCAGGTAGCTCCATTGGAGCTATCCAAAATACACTTTCCTCTCTGTGATTGTGGAGAAAGCTTCCTCCCGACTTTGGGAGCAAGAAAAGGGTGCGGCATTGTGTGATGGTGCACGGCAGGCCCCATCCTTGCCACAAAGCAAACCGACAAAACGGGCAAAAATGCACTGTGTGAAGAGGTGGTCGGTTTTCATTCAGGCACGTCATGCTCTCGTCACCTCCAGTTTCCCTATCACCACCACTGCTAAATTCTGTGACTGCATCCACACTGTCAAATTAAAGTGGTTTGATACCACCTAAACTGCCACGGCTCAATGATATGGAATTCTGTAAGATATTCATACTACTCTGGTAGTAAGTACTGGTGCCACAACAAACTACTAGAATGGAGTTTTGGCATGCAGCAGCTATAAATCTGCATTGCTGATAGTCTGGTTGGTAGTCCTGCAAATCACAGAGTCCTTTCTAGTTTGTTAATGTCTTCCTGTTGGATATTGCATCTTTTCATTTTGCTATCAAAGCGATGGCATTTGCAACCAGAATCTAAGGGAACAATTGTTCCATGGCATCCCAGAGATCACAAAAAGTCCTGAATGAGATATACCATAGTGATTGCATTCCTACAACAGATTTCACCCTAATTATCTTTTAGAAAGATTCCTTCCAAGGAGGAGAAATATGTGTGTGGCGGAAATGCATCTCAGGTTTCTGACCTGATGAACCTGGATCTCCTGAGGAAGTTCAAACAAACTCCTTGCCATGTTAGGATGAATCATCAGCCTCATTAACTGCATGAAGCATAAAGATGGTAAGAGGAACCACTTTATCTGTAATATTATTTGAGCATTTAGTATGGCTGGAACAGGCTACATATGTTCACCAAATTGTCCATGGTGTTATATTAACATGCTAAACTTAACTGGGATTCTTGAGGAATATTCTTACAAAGTGGTCTGATCGGCACCTGTTAGATTATTATGCAGTTTGGAAACATATGAACCACATGATTTTGTATTTGCAAATGCAGAACTCATAAAGGTCCTTTCTTTAGAGTGTAACTCCCAAAATCTGACAGCCATAAACAGTAGACCAAAATTACTGTTCAAGGCTATGTCTGAATTTTACTTCACAGGGCCCTTCCACACAGCCATATAACACAAAATATCAAGAAAATCCCACAATATCTGCTTTGAACTGGGTTATCTGAGTCTACACTACCATATATTCCAGTTCAAAGAAGATAATGTGGGATTTTATTTAGCTCTTTGGAAGGGGCCTCAGTGCACTTCATGCACTTCATGACATTTTATAATACGTAACAAAACATATTATAAAATGTGTATTTTAAAAAGAAATACATACCAATTAAAATATGATGGGATGGTTTGAAAATAGTTAATCCACGTGGAAATGGTACAAAAAAGCATGTGAATGAATACAAGTGACTGGAACTAGACATCTTTAGAAATGCACCCAGGTTGCTAACAGAAGCGGTGCTCAGGGAGCATACAACTCCTCTGTTATGTCAGCTCCACTGGCTGCCAGTCTGCTACCAGGCACAATTCAAAGTGCTGGCTTTGGCCTATAAAGCCCTAAATGGTTCTGACCCAGCTTATCTGTTCAAACGTATCTCTCCTTATGAACTATCTGGGAACTTAAGATCATCTGGGGATGCCCTGCTCTCGGTCCTACCTTCTTTGCAGATGCGTTTGGTGGGGACAAGAGACAGGGCCTTCTCAGTGGTGGCCCCTCAGCTGTGGAATGCCTTTCCTAGGGATATTAGATTGGACCCCTCCCTCCTAACATTTTGTAAAAAAGTTAAAACCTGGCTTTTTGAGCAAGCATTTGCAAATGCAGAGTAACAGGCAAATATAGGCATCAAATAGTGCTGACTGTTAACCACCTAGAGTCGCCTTCAGGCTGAGAAAGGCGGTATATAAATGCGGTAAATAAATAAATTGTGTGCCTCCATACAATTTTGACGGATGGCCGCTCGATAGCAAGCCTGTCATGGATTTTTCCTGACATTATTGGTTCTGGAGTTTGTGTGCTTTTTCCTCTCTCTCAGGCTAAGGGAATATGATTGAATATCATATTATGGATTTAATGCCAAACTTCTTAGAGAGGAACATTTGAAACACTTGGACTGGATGGGTAAAATTGTCAATTTAGCTTTCTTAAAATCTTTGAAGTTTCATTTTCTCTCCATCAAATTGGCAAACAAATCTGTGAATTTTAGAATGTGCTTTGCAACCAACTGTGGGCCCTTCCAGACAGGCCCTATATACCAGGAAGTGATCCCAGGGTTTCTGCTTTAAACTGTATTATATGAGTCTGCACTGCCAGATTATTTTTTTTGTCGTGTCAGGAGCAACCGCTCCTGTTGTGAGAGAATTGGCCATCTGCAAGGACGTTGCCCAGGGGACACCCGGATGATTTTTTTGATGTTTTGTCATCCTTGTGGGAGGCTTCTCTCTTGTCCCCGCATGAGGAGCTGGAGCCGATAGAGGGAGCTCATCCGCCTCTCCCGGGATTCGAACCTGCGACTTGTCGGTCTTCAGACCTGCCAGCACAGGGCTTTAACCCACTGCACCACCGGGGGCTCCTAGATAATCTGGGATAAACAAAAAACCTGGGATCACATCCTGGGAGATAGGGCCTGTATGGAAGGGCCCCAAGACTCTTCTCTATTTCAAAACTTAGCCTTCCAAGGCCCCTTCCACACAGCTGAATAAAATCCCACATTATCTGCTTTGAACTGGAATATATGACAGTGTGGACCCAGATAACTCAGTTCAAAGCAGATATTGTGGGATTTTTTGCCTTGATATTCAGGGATATAGGCTTGTGTGGAAGGGTCCCAAGATAGAAGCTGAGGGCATGTTTTGCCAGTATTTCATGTCAGTCTATTCTTAACTACTTTCAACACTGGTGTGTTTGTTTCCTAAGAGATGCTAAATGTTAAGTCTAAAAGAAATATGTTATAGCACCCATGTCATAGGCAAGCAAGCCGTTGTCTTTCAATAATACATAAAACAACAATGGATGTTGATGACTTTATTACAGGTGGAACTGGAGATCCAACTCAAACTTTAATCCAGGTCATTCGAAATATCATGCCGTTTGACCTTCACTCTTTGCTTGCAGACAAGGAGAAACCATTACAAATAGGAAATCCAGATTCTTTTTTTAAAACACACAACTGAAAAAATGAACAAAATTGGGGGGAAGGGAGCAAAGAACAAAGAAAACAGCTGTTGCAACTG
Organism: Anolis sagrei; assembly: GCF_037176765.1. NCBI lineage: Eukaryota > Metazoa > Chordata > Lepidosauria > Squamata > Anolidae > Anolis > Anolis sagrei. The sequence goes on from NC_090021.1 coordinate 37,438,642, forward strand.
CAAGGAGCTGCACTTGCCATTGAGAAAGTGAATGAAGCCAATTATCTGCCGGAATCAACTTCAAGTTGTAAACTGGTGTGTAATGTTTGCTTGGAACATATGTTTCTTTGAAACCACAGGATAATTCCAGTTCAGCGAGAGGATTCCAGAAAAGAGCCTGCTTTTCTTAGAGGTGTCTTGGAGAAGTCTTTAAATGTGTCTCATACAGATTGCTCATTCCATGTACTTGGGCCAAATCTGGGCTCATTTCCCCCCCTAAAATTAGTTTAAAGTGGAAGTTGACAATTATTTCTTGAAACTCTTCTTAAGATTGATTAAAATAGGATATTTTTACATAATGAAACCCAGAAATGATGAAAGCTTACTTGCTAAATGATAGAGCTTGGAAAAGTTACTTTTTTTGGGACAATCGTGCTTTTATTGGCTGTAGGATTCTTGGAATTCAGAATGATAATTCTCTTTCTAGTGTGAAGCATTGACATTTTGTTTGATTGTATTGTGTATATAGAACAAGAGCTCCAGACAGTTAACAATTTGCTAATCTACATAGGACTTCATCACATGGTTGTCTGCAAGCATCCTAGAAGGCTTACAGCACAGATGATTGGTGGAGCCCCACACCACCCATCACATGGCACAGGCTAACTTCCAGTGGTGCTCCATCAATGAACTGGGTTGCAAGCGTCCTTCAATGCTGTGCCCAGAACATGAGAGGCTTCCAGTGTTGTTGTTGTTATTATATTTATTTATACCTGCCTTATCTCACCCAAGGGAGATTCAAAGTGGCTTAACATAAAAACATTAGTATACAATTTAAAATATACAAATATGCAAACATTAAAAAGAATTAAATATAAACAGTATTAAAAATCACAGTTAAACTCCATTAACATATGTTCAAAGTTAAAAACCACAGCAACAGAGCCAGTGCAGGGGGCAGCTGTGTAGGGACATTTCCCAACATGTAATGGAAAAACGTCACTGCGGGCGAAGCAGGTTGCAGGGAAGTGGGATTGCCCCACTGCTTCGCAGATTCGCCACAGAGACTGGTGAATTGCCCCACAGGATCCCATCTAAATAAAAATCACATCCACTAGTTCTGGAGGATATCTCAAGTGAACTCCCACACTGAGGAAACAGAGCTGAACTTTTCACTCTGCTGAACACCACCACAACCAAATGTGCAAGCATGTAACTGTTCCTTCATTCTGTCTTTACCTCCACACAGGGACTCAATGCAGCTTACAAATAAGTGCAATATATTACTAAAATATAGCTAAAACATACACAAAATCAACATTAAAATGTAATCAAACCTTTGTTCCCTCATCCAAAATACTCCAAGATCCAAATGTGTCCACATGAGATAGTGATAATGCTTTCTGATGGATCAATGCACACACATTTTTCTTCACATTCAAAATTATTGAAAATATTGTGCAAAATTACCATCAAGCTATGTGCATGATAGTGCATATGAAACATGAATGATTTTTGTGTTTAACCTTGGGTCCCATCTGCAAAATATCTTATATGAAAGTATAACTATTCAAAAGATTCTGAAATCCAAAACACTTCCCACACATTTCAAATACGGGATACTTAACCTGTATTAACAATATTAGAGAGTCAACTTGGTGTAGTGGTTTGAGCATTGGACTGACTCTGGAAATCAAGGTTCAAATCTCTGCTTAGTCAAGGAAAGCCACACTTTTCCAGCCTCAAAGGAAGACACAGGATCTTATCACATTAACCTATAAATTCTCCATATATCATGGTGAATCCGTGGGGGTTGAAGTGAGTTGAGGGTACAGTTATCCTTTGATTTCTCACATTTATGAAAATATGTTCCAATGTTTTGTTTTTTAAACACAAAGTGGATAATGTCAGCCATCCATATCTACAGATCCAATATAAACAATCTGAGTATGTCACAAAAGCAAATGTTGATTTTGCCATTTTATATAAGGGATAGCTTTGTTTATAATGGGACTTGATGATTTTGGTATCCATGGAACCAAGTCCCAGTGAATACCAAGGGCCCACTCTACACTATAGGAAATGTTGTACATTAGAGGAAAGAGAATATGGAAGTTATCTTTGTCTCTGTGCTTTTAAATCACAAATGTAGAAGGGATGTAAAATAATGTTCTTGAAAAATATAGAAAGTGAAATAGGAAAATGAATTTATAAGAGCATGGGAAAATATAATTTTGGACTACAGTACCCAAATATGCAAGCCAGCGACTATGCTGGCTGGAGAATTTGACTAGCTGTGATCCGAAAAGCTCTGGTTATGATTGTATGGATGTGAAACTGACACAGACCATAAATGTGTCCCTCCCCAAAGTGATGATTATTCTTCAACAAATCAGGAACATTTGTCTTAGCACTTAACCAATTTCCAGTTGGTTTCAAGCTTTCTCTCTTACCAAAAGGAGCCCCCTCCTCTGAATACAGACTGCCTCTCCAGTGGCTTCCAGTGACTGACAACCCTTCTGTTCTCTTCCTCTTGCTAACCTGCAGGTAGTCACTTGAGACAATTCGGGACAGGAAGCCGTTTCCACATAGCCTGATTATGCAGGTGGTGTGAGCTGAAAGGGATCATTATTCATTATTATTGTGGTTGTACTTCGCCCAGTTCCCTATTTTTGGAGTCACCCCACATGACATCCTGCATATTTGGGACGTCATCACTCAACCAGATGTTGAAGTCACAGCCACCTCGATCCAATGGACTTGCTGGAAACCATTCCATGTGGGAAAGGGTCATAACTCATGGTGTGTGGAGGTTAAGAGCATTCAGAATTATTGCGACCGAAATTGAGGGATGCATTTATTTATTTATTTACTTCCTCCTCCTTATTAATGGCGCAGGTGTTGGTGGTTAGTGTCCTTTGAAGCATTACCTAATCACCCTCTTTGCAAATCCCTGTAATCCAGCCCTCATAAAATGTACATGGATTATTGATTGAGGAGCCCTTGGGGATCGCTAAAACAAGGTTCAGCTCAGATGCCTGCACAGAGCTGGAGGTGCACTGCAGATTCGCTCCTTGGAATGTCTGCCAGGTGTTTGTAGTTTGGTTTCCAAAGAAAAAGATTGCAGGAGGGGAAGGGAGGCTGCTGGATCATTCCCATTCAGGAGAACCAGACCACAGTTGAGGAAGGAGGTGGAAGGAAGACCTCAGACCCAAGTTTAAGGCACTGAATGTGCAAAGATTACAAGGCTGGCTTCTTTACTCTCCACGGGATCATTTCATGCATAGCCATAAAGCAAAAGAACAGGAAAATAAATAGATAGACGCCCCTCTCCAAATTACACCCCATGGGTGCAGCTATGTTTCTGGTACATTTATGAGGAGTGAGATTTCACAATGAAGCGATCAAGAAGAGCACATGCTTTCAAAAGAATGGATAATAGGTTAGTGGGAAGGGACAAAGCTCATAGGTGCCCCTTGTCTCTTGGGTGAAGTTCATGTTAAAAAGTGAAGGAAGGATTAACCTTAGGAGTAGGATTCCAGGTGGAAAATGTTAGGCTAATAGCAGGGAGATTGGTAGATGACCCCATCATAAATGTGTTTAATCATGCTGGAGGTAAAATTATGTGACTGCTGCAGTGTCTCCCTGCCAAGATTCCCAAAGTGGGAGATAGAGACTACAAAACATTACTGGACACTATGATGAGATATCTCATGTGCAGAACTGAGAATTAAAGCAAGAGTTTTCTCATGTTGTTACCTGGATTAATTTAATATGATACAGATTCTCAACTGTTCCAAGCTTTCTAGGGGTGGGCAAAAAGGATCTTCAAGTGGTTTAAGTGTTGGACCATGATTCTGGAGACAAGGATTTGATTGATTGTTTGGCCATAAAAACCCACTGGGTGACCTTAGGTGAGCCCCACACTTTCATTCCTGGAAAACCCTGTGATAGGGTCACCTTACAATGGCCATAAATCACAAAATAACTTGAAGGCACATAACAATAATGATCAATTTTTATTTCTTTTACTTTGCTTATATCAGTGGTTCCCAACCTTGCTTTGACCAGGGACCACTTTGACCAGGGACCACTCTCCAACATTAGTGCCAAAAAGGTTACAAATCAATTTTGGCCAACTTTAGATTTGGTTTGGTTATTTGGGGTACCGATTAGAAAATTGCATTGAATAGTCCACACCAGCTCTAGTTTCTGATACAGAACATATGTCATCCAGTAGTTGCCACCTGCTCACCCACAGAAAACTTTATTTAATAAGTCTCAACACTATAAGAGGGTTTCACAAGAACCTTTCATTACAAAGGTATAGTAACGGTGAGGCTGCGGACCATATTTCAGTTCTTGTGGACCACTGACTTCTGTTCCCTAAAAACCTCTCTCTATAGTTTTTAAAAGTGGCTTTCCAGATGCTTTTCCTTATATTTTGGAGGGCACACGGCACATTCACTTCATTACAAATTGCTCATGAACAAAGCCTTTAAAAGCATCTTGCATCTTAGTTATGGAACTGAAATGCAGGAAGGAATTCTGCCTTCTCAAAGCAGTACTGCTAGTTTCTATTTCCTGTATTTAGAATGGACAAAAATTGTGATTCAGATATGACTTATGAGGGTTTTGGAGGGTTTTCACAGGCAATATTTTTGAAATTTACATTCCAGATGTATCAAATGCAGTAACTTCCCATCCACATCCAGTAAGCCAGTGGTCATGTGGCATGGCTTAATGGGATCTGTAATCCAATAGTGGATCATTCCTCTGTTGAAACAACTGCGTTGGCAACCTGATCTTCAATGGGTTCAGACTATTTGAACAGCCATATTTCTTCATATAAGCCAACATGGACTTTAAGATCCCACCATCTTCACAGGTGCAGTTGGTAAGGATCGAGAAAACTTCTCCAGGGAGCTTGCAGGCTGTCGACTCTCTTCTACTGGAAGTCAGCCTCCCCCCCCCCCCCCCGCCTGTTTTCTTTTTTCTGGTGGATGAATTTTTTATTTAAAGAAGTATTTGGGTATAGTAGATCCTGTTTTTTAAAAGGGAGGTGTGAAGATATTTTCCACTTTAGAGGCCATCCACACTGCAGAATTGTATCAGCTTAACTGCCATAGCTCCATCCTATGGAATCCTAGGATTTGTAGTTTGTTGCGGCACCAGAACTGTTTGACAGAAAAGAGTAAATAGCTCACAGAACCAGAAATTCCATAATCACATAGCATTGAGCCATGTGAGTTAATGCAGTCAGTGTCGAACCGCTGTAATTCTGTAGTATGCATACAACCTTATGGTACATCTACACAGACCAAGCAATGCAGGACAAAAGGGGAAGAGGAGGAAATGAATCAAACATGCACTTGCACACAGCAAGCACAGGGACCAGCTTGAGGCCTGGGCAGTGCTTATACTACTGGAGAGTTTGCCTCTGCCATAGTTCCAGCATCCACAGTATCCATGGCTTTACAGCAATGGAGTATTCGGATTCATTTTTTTCAAGTCTCCCCACCCTAATGTGTACAGTATATCTCTTAATTGGTTAATATGCTTTATACCTATGTATGGTGATACACAGTATGGGTCTTATTTCAGAGTGTCCTGCAATTCAGCGTATCCCAGTTTAAGGCCTCTAATGTGCATATACTAGTGCATGTCTCTGCCACATTTTCAAGATGCCTTCAATACATATTAGGTGGTCAGCATATTAAGACAGTGCCCTTAGTCTGTCTAGATGCTTTTTCAGTGTTGTTTTCACTTGCACTTTTTAAAATGTGTGCTTGGAATCAAAGTTTAATGTAATTGTACCTTAACATTTTGTAACCATAGTTTTTGAGGTATGTATGCTGTTAAACCCTTGTGCTGATGAACTGCTGGCCTGAAGGTTGGCAGTTTGAATCCACGAGACAGGGTGAGCTCCCACCTGTCACCTCCAGCTCCTGCCAACCTAGCAGTTTGAAAACATGCAAATGCAAGTAGATAAATAGTAGGCCTGGGTAACAACGGAAAAATTTGTTTCTAAAATCGATTTGTATTTGGGGTTTTTTTTTTCGATATTTAAAATAATTACAAAATTTTCCTTTTAAAAAGTTCGATATTTATGAAATTTCGTAAATGGTAAAAAATTAACGAATTGATTTCCGAAACAATAACGAATTGATTCGTTAATGGCGGACGCGACCGCGAAATACGCTAAAAAACCTCCAAAACCTTCTGAAGCTTCCCTCTCCCTCTGTTGTTGACTGTTGGTGTGATATTATAATTTTTTTTCACTAATTAAATCATAAAACTGGCCCAGACATGCGGAAATAATAACAAAACGACCTCAAAACAATAACGAAACGAATACAATATCGAAATACGAAGCATTTACAAAACGTTTTTGAAAATTCGTTTTTTTAATAATTGCTCCAGAATGGTTCGTTATCGTTTTGTAATTGAAAAAATTAACGAATTATTAACGAATTACGAATTAATGAAACGAAACCGCCCAGCCCTAATAAATAGATACCGCTTTGGCGGGAAAAGGCAAAGAGATGCTCCAAGCAATCTTGCCAGCCACAAAATCAGGAGGTGACAACACAGGGACCTCAGCCAAGCCAGAGATGGACACCACCTCCAGAAGCCAGAAATGAAAGGAGAAGCCTCTGCCTTTGTGTTTTTGTGTCCCATTGTATATGATTGTAAAGGCATTGCATGTTTGCCTATGTATGTAAATGATGTAATCTGCACTGAGTCTCTAGGGGAGAAAAGCTGAATATAAATTGTGTTGTTGTTATTATTATTATTATTATTATTATTATTGGAAGAAAGATGAGATATACTGAAAATTGAACAAACAGACAGACAGACAGACACCATTTGCAGGGTACCAAATTGGGAGTTGCCAATGTTCCAAAATCATTTCCCATCTGCTGGCAGCATCTATATTGCATTACCCTGAATAAATGAATCACCATCAGCATCATAAATGGTGGGAATCATGCTGTCCCCCAGATGTTCTTGGAGTACAATTGCTGCATTATTTTCACCCCAAATCTGTAGTAATGTGATCTCAAGAGTAATTCAGAAAATATGAAAAAGGCACCAACCGCAATGCCTATAATGCAGAATACAAATACCTGTCTTAATAGAGATAGTTGTAGCTTCATTTTGTTTATTGTAAATACTTAAGCATCTGTCAAAAGAGAATAGGTGTTTAAAAATGATTCATGGGTAAAGATATAAAACAGAAGTGAGTATAAAATATCATTTTTTCAGTTATATGTCTGACTTCGAATGCAGTCCTGTGGCCTTAAACGTTGTGTTTCATAATGCACCAGTTTGCTCAATAAAACAGTGTCACATTAATATCCAGAACACCTCATCATTGTATTTTCTCTTTATGAGAACCCAATAAAACCAAACAAGCACTTTCCAGAGACCAAACACCACAACCGGAGTACTGTAAATATATCAATGTACACAGTTGAGGTGAAATATAAAGGATATGAAAGGATTTGATCTGCTCACACTTTCCTTTATCGTAATTCTCCAGAGGAGGAGAACAAGTTGTCATAAAGTGTGCAAAACCTTTAAGGCTGAACTGAAACATCTCTGCTGGGAACACTTACCTTAATAATGTAGAAGAGGAGGAGTCAAGATGAAGGCTGCCGATACCACTCTTTTTTTAAAAAAAAAGTTTTGCATTTTTTAGCTCCACCAGTAGGATTCAGTGCTTGAAATCTAGTAAATTGTGCTGGAGGACCTGGCAAACTCTCAGGTAAAAAGCAATTACATTTATTATTTTTATTTGTATTCATAGTTTTTTTTCTGCTTTTGCAACAATCCTGTGCCCCAATCCCCATGAATGTGGAGAGGCTACTGAATTTTATTTTTATTTGTTGGAAGCAGTCATGGATCTTGTACAGACAGAAAAGCAAAACAGATAATAAGTAAATAAAATAAAGAGATTACAGTTGCCCACCTTGAAGTTTACTTGGTTCTGCTGGCGACCCAGAAGCACATACTCAGATAACATTCAGAATCATGAGCTGGTGTTGGGATGGAGTATCATATTCATCTATGATTCTCATGGGATGGCCTCTATTGCTGAGAATAACCTACTTCACAAGATAGTTGAGAGAAAAGGGGATCATGTTCCCAGCCCTGAGCTCCTTGTAGGAAAGGCATTTATTATGTTCCTCCAGCAAAGGTGAGGCCAAATCTCCCTCACCGGTTTTTTGGACTATAAGTGTGTTATTATGTGGGGAAAGGATGAATCAATGGCTCTTTTTCACTAAATGGGCGTAGAAAGCCGTTATATTAGAGATAACATGGATTGCTTCTAGTTGGCTTTTTTTTTTAATAAAAAAAATATTTAGGATGTAGTAGTATTATTCTAGTAAAGGTATCTTTAATCTTTTGTTGTTGACTTTTTTTGTTTTTGTATGTAGGTTTTGTTTTAATCCATTTTAATAAAAATGTTAATCATTTAAGAGGAAAGGCAATGAGAAAATGCAATGGAAATGCAATTCTTCACTTTTTCCTTCTTTAAGAAAGTAACAAGCAATTTTAGAATTTTCCTTTTGTGAGAAAATATCATGAAGTTTTCACAGCCTATTCACAATTTGGGACTTATTCAACACAAAATGTGCAATTGGTTATTTTGTACAGAAAACAGCCTTTTCTGTGCAGAATTTCTGCATCTGGTGTAATAGGATTCTAGTTTTCTATCCAAAACAACCAAGTGTTATATATATAGTAAATCGTGAAGCTTTTCATCCATTCAGGATTCTTGTTATGGTTTCTTGATTTTTTCAAACATTCTCCCCCCCCCCCACCACCACCACCAGTGCAACAAATAAACAATTTATTTTAAGTTGGAAGCTCAACAGCTACAATCTGTCCTCTCACCCTGATTACATTTCAGAACACTTAATGCCCACTCAGACCAAAACACAGCCTAATTAAGGGAATATCCATGTCCCTTTGGGAATAAGTCATTTAACACATGCCATAAGGACACATCACTTACAAACTATTTGCCCCGACAATGTGGGTAGATTGGCAAATTCCCAAAGAAAGATTCAAATTTACCTGTTAATGCACAAAAGAAGAAAGAGAATGGGGGACAACGGCAAAGCGAATCACAGAGAGATAGAGATTTCGACAGTCATGGAAAAGACAGTTATATTAAGCCTTTAGGAATAATCCATTCTGAAGACTTATTTATTATTTAATCCAAGACTTTTCAAGTGTTGAGGATAATATCCTTTAATTTGAAATTTTTGTGGGCAAGGCTAATCAGAACTTTTGTGGATACAGGATTACCAAAAGAAGGACCCTATATTTTCAATTTTTCTGCAGGCCAGAAGGGGTCCATTCTACAGTATAGTTTAAGAAAGAAAGAAAAAAATGTATATTCAACCACATAAATTCCAATACATAATACTTTGGTGCACATAGAAGCTTACATAAGTTGTCATTACACTCTTGAATGAGGAACATCTCCACAGCCTTTAATGTTGGACAACACAATGTCTTTTGAAAGCGTGTGAACTTTTGGGTTTATTTTTTTTGGGAATCATCATTGTCATCATCATCATCATCATCATCATCAATATTTATACCCCACCTTTCTCCCCATAGGAACAATTGGGCCAGGCATAGACAAAATGAATATTCCCTTCCTCCCTCTGTGGCCAAGGAAAAACTGCCACAATTCATATTATTGTGGCAGTTTGACTTATATTTGCTTGAAGCTGAATGTAAAAGTAGAATACTGTGCTATATCAGGACTTTGCTGAAGGCTCCATGTAGACTCCTTGGCTCACATCCATGTAAAAGTAAGCAGTACTGTGCCACTCGGGAGATAAGGATTGGGGTCCCCTCTACACTGCCATATCATCCAGATTATCAAAGCAGATAATCCACATTATCTGCTTTGAAATGGATTATATGAGTCAACACTGCCATATAACCTAATTCAAAGCAGATAATCTGGATTTTATATGGCAGTGTAGAAGGAATCTGGGACTAGTGTTCAAGGACACATGGGGGGGGGGGGAGCAAACTTCATAGCACCATCCTATACACTTTGCATCTTCATCCACATAAACTGGGTGAACAAACAATAACATCCTTGTAATATACCTGATAGAGTCTTAGCTAGAGATGTCTAACTTTTAAAAAGTTAATAACAGCTGTTCAATGGTGGAATATGCTGCCTCGGAGCATGGTGGGGTCTCCTTCTCTGGTTTTTTTTGTTTACACAGAGACTTGATGGCCATTAACCAAGAGTGCTTTGATTGTTTATTCTTCCATGGCAGAATGCTGGACTAGATGGCCCAACTCTGTGACTTGTTAAAACCCTATTCTAGGGAGGGTTCTTTTGGAAAGATTTATTACTCAGATGGGGTTAAAGTGGTTTTAAACTATAGTAATTCTATAGTGGAGATGCACCCTTGAAGAGAGTTGAAATATAAGTCCAACAAAAAAAAGATAAAAAAATAAAGATGGCCTTTGCAGTGTGATAACACATATCCTTGGAGAACTCTGGAACCAGATTTTCCTGGGAGGATCCTTTACCCAGTTCCCTTGAACCAGAACTCATGAGTGAGTTCAGTATGATAGCAAGAGCTTGTGTAGCTCTCTCCTCTAAAGTACTGCATGTGAGTTACAGTTCTACCTGGAAAGCAAAATGCTCAGGTCCACTTTAAATAAAACATGAGACTTGTAATTAAGAACTGGCATGAAATATGAGGTGGTGATTATTAATATTAATATTGATCTACCTCATGAAACTATGCAAAGAAATTAAGTCAAAAATACTTGAACTCCAGCTTCCACCAGCTCTAGTAGTACACCCAGTACTCAGGAATGATGGGAGTTAGAGTTTTTAAAAATCTGAAGTGACATGGACAGCCCATTCTGGTTTGCATTGTGAAATAAGTCAGATACCATACAAATGATGCATTTTTCCCATTTCAGGATGAAACATGTTACTAAACTTCACATTGAAATATAAGCTTACACAGAACCCAATAAAAGAATAAAGAGGTGATCAAAACTTTATTGACCTGCAAATAATAAAACTGCAGTAATTAACTACAGATGGTCAGGGAAATATAATGGCTGTCAACATACCTTCGTATATTATAACATGTAAGAGGTTAGTTATTGCTTTACTGTTTTAATTAATAAACAATATAATTTTATTATGGAATACAATATTGAGGGCATTGGTTTATTATTGAACTATAGCTTTGAAGCAAGAAGGGCTATTACTTACTCGTAGCACTTGAGCTGGGGGAAACCCCCCCCCCCCCCACAAATTCTTCATAGCAAGATCTGAAGATAATATTCACCAAAGTGAAGTCTATTTGGAGAATATTTGTTTTCTAGTATCAGCCCATGCCTTTCCAGAAGACATCATATTGTATTGATCAGAGGCTATGTTCAGTATTTGGCATGATTTGATAGAAATTATTACCAAATCATTGTTCTCTGGCTACTCATTTGGAGAATCATTTAGCTAACTTTATGAGAGCCAACCAAGTTAGCCAGTTACTGAATCTTATTCTCAGATTCCTCAAATCTGAATGCCACATTTTGAGATGAAATTTCAGTATGGAATTTTTTTTTTTACAAAAAATCCATATTTTTGTTTCATATTTATATGTAACAAAGACTGTACGATAAAAAAGAAATAAAGTAAAATGTTTAAACAATATAGCCTTGATATCAAGGGTCTTCTCTACCCTTTTCTCTCCTTTTAACTTCACAGTTGCCCTGTGAAGTACGTATGTATGAAAGATTATAATCTGGGGCATTTGTACCCAACTCTGCTTCCTGGTTGAACAAAAATCTGAAAGGTGTTCCATGGCCAACTCCTATATTTATAATATTGCATTGTTCTTTTAAAAAAAGGTTAGATTTACCTACAACAGCAGTTCTCAACCTGGGGGTCACGACCCCCAAGGCAGTCGCTGAGCCATTTTCCGGGGGTCGTGAAGCTGCCTCGGTTGGCCCAGCCCCCTCTGTCTCACCAAAATGGCTGCCGGCCCCTGTGTGAACCAAACAACCAGGCACTCCTCCTCTTCCCACAGGACTGCAGATAGTCAGGGGGAGGAGCTTGGAGGCAAAGGCGCGTGCAGGAGATAGCACTCTGCTCGGCCCTCACCCCCTGCCAAGCTCAGAAAGGGTGAGGGTTGAGCAGAAGGCTCCCTGAGCTCATCTCTCACCCCCCGCTGGGCTCGGAAGGGGTGAGGGGTGAGCACAAGGCCCCCCGCATGGCCTTGGCCATCCAGGAAGCCTTCTCTGCTCACCTCTTGCCCCCGCCAGGCCATTCTATTATTGATGGAGCTCAGAATGCTTTTTGATGTCTGGTGAACTATAAATCCACACAACTGCAGTTCCCAAAGGTCAGGGTTTATTTTCCCCAAACTACTTCAGTACTTTCTGTTGGTCATGGAAGTCCTATATGCAAAGTTCGGTTCAATTCAATTGTTGTTGGAGCTCAAAATGTTCTTTGATGTGCCAAGGTCTATTTTCCCCAAACTCCACTAGTGTTCAAATTTGGGCAAGTTTGGTCCAGATCCATAGTCGTTTGGGTTCACAGTATTCTCCGATGTAAGTGAACTACATCTCCCCTAAATTAGTATCAATTACTCCCAACTCCCTCCAGTATTTTATCTTCATCATGGGGATTCTATGTGCCATGTTTGGTCCAGGTCTGTAATTTGTGGGGGTCTCATTGGGCTGTGGACATCAGAGCTGAATCGGTTGAAGGTACTTCAAATCCCTTCATCCATTGTCCATACTCCCCCAAACATATTGTTTTTGTCACTATGCTTTAATTATGTTCAATTTGTAACAATGAAAATACATCCTGCGTATCAGGTATTTACATTACAATTCATAACAGTAGCAGTTATGATGTAGCAAAAAAATATTGTTGGGGGGTCACCACAACATAAGGAACTGTATTTAGGGGTCAAGGCATTAGAAAGGTTGAGAATCACTGGCCTACAAGAAGCAGGACAAAATAAAATGAGTCCCCTCAGGGTGAGAAAAGTGGTATACAAATACTGTAAATAAATAAATAAATAAAATTAGTATTCTTCAGTTGAATTTCAGGCAGGAATTTTTTTTTTTAAATGCCAACAGTCGTTTGACAATGGAACCAATTACCATGCCAGGAACACACATTGTGTTTTTCTGTATTTACTCATGTTCTCGCTTGCTGAATGTCTTTATTCAGAAGGTTAGACAGGCATCTAACAGAGGTGATCTAGTTATGGAATTTTTGGCACAAGTTTGGATTAGATGGCACAAAGACAACATGCAAAAAGTGACTATGGGAACGGCTGCTACCTTTTTGTGGCTATAACTACTATTACTTTGGGAACTCCACTGACTCCTGTAATTACAATTCATTGTGATTTGTAGTTGTCGTTATGGTGTCCTTACTGAATATTCTATATAGGAGGATTCCAATGCACCAGCCAACAGACCCTCTGCTGACCTTTGACTCTTCCTCTGAAATATGACCATAAAATACTAACTCTGTAAACTGCATTTGGCAATTATACCATTCTTGGAATGAAAGGACATTGTCATTAGTGTGCAGCTTATGGACACCAGCTTGCTGGGCTTGGCTTGCAGCCAAGCTGGGAAAAGGGAGCTGGATTTCAAACTGACACAGGTTCAAGGGGATAATTAGGCAGGTTTTGTTTGAGTTTGTTGATATAAATGTGCAAGAGATTAGCCTTTCCCCTTCCAGCTCTGGGTAATGATCCCATCTAACAGGTGGCAAACTAATGGCAGAACATGAAATTAATACTGTGTTTCCTGGCACCTTGCTCTGTTGTTTTTCTGTAGAGGATTTCTTCAACATCCTGCAGTTGATGAAGGGCATTTTGCCATTCCCTCTGCACTTCAATCATGCAGTTGCCTAAAGCATCTTATCTAAAAAACCCAAACATGCCACAGTTATGGTGGCATCAAACTATGAAAGGAACATCAACATAGACAAGTATTAATAACTGCCTGTGCGTAGTCATTGGCTGTTATCCACCATAAGCATTTGTAATCAGAAGTCATTTGGCCACTTCTCAGAGGTCCTTAACAAGTAGTCGCTTGACTAGCAAGAGGCTGATCTAGATGGTCTATAGAGACCTTATGGCTATATTGTTATGTGAGTCCTATCGTTATGTGTAATACACATCCCCTGACTTCCTTGGGAGGTGGTTGAACAAGATGGCTTGTGTGGCCCCTCCAACGCTATGATTCTAAGATAGTAATCTTATTTTAGGAAACATTTGCAATCACATGGCCTCATCAAATTCCTCATTTCTGAGCCAGAACAATGTATTGCCACTTTAAATAATATTGTTTGAATAATATTTTGATAGGATTTCCCTTAATACAGATGCAGAACAGAATTATGGCTAAAAAGATGTGAAAGTAGTTCAGCTCATAAATAGATTTGCACCTCCCTACATATTCACTTCCACAGAATTTAAGACTCCTGGGTGTGAGATTTCAGATTATACAGTGCATATACAGTGTAGAATGAAATCAGTTTGACACCATTTCACTACCAGAGGCCGGTGCTATAGAATAATGGGAGTTGCAGTTTTACAAGATCTTAAGCCTTGTCTGCCCAAGAGTGCTGGAGCCTCACCAATTACAAACCCCAGGATTCCACCAGCACAGTGGCAGCACTAGATTCAAACTTAAATGGCAGGCCTCATCCTTGCATGCCAGGCATATTGCCGGGGGGGGGGGGGTGGCTTCAGGGGCTTCACCCCCCCCCCCCCCGAAATTCTCATGGTGGTCCGCGAGAAGGCCTTACTGGTACATTATTTAAACTGTTATGTTTATTCATATCATGATCTGATCACCATGCTCAATATATCCCATATGCATGGGGGTATTGGGATAACAATACAAAAGATTTGCTTCGGTAGACCCTCTTTCACTCAGACTCAGCCCCCCGCTCCTGAATCAAACTCAGCCCTCCCCAAATCAAAATCCTGGCTACAGGCCTGTTGCATGCTGCAAGTACCTTCATTTTTCTTTCTCGTTGCACAATTTTTAAAAACACGTTTTCCCTCTTCCAGTTCTTACTTGCTTTTCTTAACATTTTAATGGAGTGTTTATTTCATTGTCCCAACTCAGTCAAGTGCAATCAGTTGCAAATACCAAGTACCAAAAGGATTTTGATACATGTGTGAAATTCAAAATAAAACATGCCAAAGGAAGAGTTCCTCATTTTTAGCTCATCAGAATGTAGTGTAATTTATTTACTGATGGAGGAGGCTGACTTCTGCACCAGTGACTTTCTCACATCAATGTCTTCATTATGTTAGTACAAGTTTCAGAATGCCATCTTGAGTACTAGGGCTGGTTTGCAGTATTCCTGCTTCTGTCTTTATGTTAAGAAGTTTTAGAAGACAATTTCCCCCTTTCATCCTAGCTTGGAAAAAGAAATTTCACCTAAACCAGTGGTTCCCAACCTTTTTTTGACTAGCGACCACTTTGACCAGGGACCACTCTCCAACATTACTACCACAAATCAGTTTTTGGTCAACTTTAGATTCAGTTTTGTTTTTTGGGGTGCTGATTCAGAAAATTGCATTGGATAGACCACATCAGTTCTAGTTTCTGATACAGAACATATGCCACCCAGTAGTCATCATCTGCTCACCCACAAAAATAATATTTAATAATCTAGAGCTGATGTGGTAGTAGTAATCTTTCATGGGTAGTCAGCCCCTACCGACATGTCCATTGCCTTGGCACTATAAGAGGGTTTCGCGAGACCAGTCGCTTTCGTTGCCATGTGGTTTCCAGGCAACAGTATGGTAATGGTGAGGCTGTGGACCATATTTTCATTCTTGGGGACCACTGGTGGTCCATGGTCCATAGGTTGGGAACCACTGACCTAAACATTGGGGAAAACTTCCTGACACTAAGAGCTGTTTGAAAGTGAGATATGCTGCCTCCTTGGAGGGTGATGGTCTCCTTCTCTTGGGGTTTTAAAACAGAGGCTGGATGGCCATCGACCAGGAGTGCTGTGATTGTATATTTCTGCATGGCAGGATGATGAACTGGATGGTCCTCCTCCCAGTCTCTTCTAACTCTTATGATTCTGTGATTCTATACAATATAATGAAGTACAATCTTCTCAGGGCAATATGGGGATGATGATGATGATGTTTATTTATGTCCAACTTTTTCTCTGCACAAAGGAGACTTAATCCACACATACCCTCCAGCTGGGCCAGTTATCTTCATAGTTCTGTCTTTCTATGATTATTTCTGCAATTCTCTGATGCTAGAGAGCACATACATTTCCCCACTAATTTGTTTGATGGTTTAAATATGTCCTTGTAGGGTAAATATCCTTTTTTGTAGTTAATCCCAAGTGTTTAATCTTTCTATCAGTATTTATGTGCTATCTAATCTACATTCACTCAGGGAACAGTTGTTTGCCATCACGTTTGCAGCTTACATTTAAATATCTGAGTGCCATTTTATCATGCTCACCCTGGAGCCTTCTGTCCCCTAAACTAAACATGGCCAGTTCTTCAGTCTTTCTACACAGAATTGCTATTTCTTATCATTGCTGCTCTTGCTGGAATGCTCAGCAGCTTTTCAAATTGCAGACGCCAGAGTTTTTCTGCAGTGCTTTGGCAACTGAGTCTATGCCAGGTACTATATGGAGTAATATAGTTCTAATATTCAGGTACATGTGCTTCTCATGAAGCCCTCATAAAGAGCTTTTTAAGAAACAGTAATAATTTCTATACTTTTTAAAAAAGTGAGCAAAGCACTTTGCAAATCTTTCCTGATTTAAAGCCACAAATCAAACCTGTCAGTGGGTTGACATGAGAGAGAAGACCCCTGCCCTGCAGGCATTCTATCAATGGCTAAATCCAGCTGGTTACCTTAAATTAAAATGGACCAATTGAATTAATTAATTAATTGTGCAATGGTAAATCAAAATATTGGTAAATCTCACTAAGGTTCATGTGTGAGGGTCAATTATATAGTAGGCCCTCCACTTTTGGGGAGGTTAAGGGAACAAATTTCCCATGAAAGTAAAAATGTGAATAAAAATTTCTTTTTTTACTTGAGGAATTTCTAGGTCCTCCTATATAACTCGATGGCCAATGTCTATTAGTGTTCTCTCTAGGAATCTCTAGGTGCTCTGCAAAAATAGTCAACTTATAATGGAAGTTGACCTTGGAGTTGCACTGGAAGAACTAGATCCTTTCTACACTGCCATATAAATCCAGATAATCTGCTTTGAACTGGCTTATACCGCAGTGTCGGCTCATATAATACAGTTCAAAGCAAAGAATGTGGATTATCTACTTCGATAATCTGGATTGTATGGCAATGTAGAAGGGGCCTTAGAGATGACAACAGAGAACATATTAATCAAATTTTGAATAATCAAATGTATAAAGGTTAAGACTGCAAATGCGGAGGGCTGACTGCATTATTTATTATATTTATTCTTTTCTTCAAAATTGGAATTTAACGGAACAAAGTGGCTTTGCCTTCGACAATACATAAAGAGGGTTGTTTGTATTGACCGTATTTCTTGCCTCCACCCACCATTAGGCAGAATGAAGTTCTTCCCCTTCAAGCGCACCTTTAAGTTTCCTCTTGCTGCCGTATTTCTTTGAACTTTCTCTCTGTTTTGTATGCAGAGCTACATAGCTGTTCCTTCTTCTTGCTGGGAATGTAATTCTTAACTGAGCCTGGATCTACACTGCCATATAATCCAGATTATCTGCCTTGAACTGGATTATATGGCAGTGTAGACTCATATATCCAGTTCAAAGCCAATAATGTGGATTATCTGATTTGATACTCAGAAGGGGCCTACATTTCTTCTTGAAGGAAGCAACAAGTTGTTTAAAATGTTTTCTTTTCACGGTGAGAAAGTTTTTAAACCACACAGTTTTCAAACCTTATTAATAATTTGCAACACATTTTTCTTGCACAAAAAATTCTAATGTTTTAAAGCAATGCTTTTGGATTTGGAAAGATTGGCCGTTTACGAGAAATATTGCCTGGCTGTATTTACTCAGTCTTCGAGGAAGCTCTTTCCATGTCCCCCTACCATGTCTACCAAGTAAGCAATAATACCCTGCGAAAACTTACTGGCAGCACATGGGGTGCAGACCCAAAATTAATAAGTACATCAGCCCTGGCCTTGTCTTACTCAACTGCCGAGTATGCCTGTCCTGTTTGGCATAAGTCTGCCCACGTAAAACAGGTGGACGTAGCCGCCTCCCAGCAGAATAAATCAAAGAAAAGGTTTATGAGAACTACCACTCCTCTTGGCGTTCCTCCAGCAATAGCAAGGGTATCCCTCTGGGCAGCTAAACCAAGAACTCAACTGGATGGCCCCCCACGAGGGTCTTCCTCCAGGGGCAAACCAAGAATGGGCAACCTGGAAGTCCCTGAATAGACTCAGAAGTGTTTTTGATCAGAAGATATTTAGTTGCCTGTGCGCCTTCTATTTTTATCAGTTTTATACTAATTTATGCAGTGCTTTTGATATGAAATAAATGCACAAAAATTGATGAAGAGTTCCTCCACAGTTTGCCACATAGTTTGGCTTCTACAAAGAATATGAACATGACCCTTTAAAAATAATAATAATAGAAGCTTAGAATCCAGGCTAAATGATGCTTCAAATAGCACCTTGCTATCCAGGTGACATGGAAATCCTACAAATGTTAAAAAGGGGCACTTTTTCCTTAATTAATGTGCTAAAGCCAAAACTATATGGGCATTTTCAAGAACATTCCCTTGAAGCATTGCAAGGGGAAAGATAGGTTTGATCTGCCAGGCCTGGCCCAATGATTTGTGGGAAGAGGGTACTCTCATTGTACTCTGCTAACTGCTTCTGTCATTTCAGATTTTGTTTATTGATTTTTAGGGTTTTGTGGTCTCTGTTGCTTTTACCATTTTATTAACTGCTCAGACAAATTTGTTAAGTGAATGGTATATAAACACAGATGAACAAATGTTGAAGCGTATTGCATCACATACTTCAAATTGTAATAAGTCTGTCTTGGTATAGTTGGAGGACCTCCTGTTCATCTGTTCTCCTGCCCACAGTCTCCTCCTGGTAGCTCAGAGATTATATAGACACATCCTTACTTGCTTCCCATTACTTTTCCATGTAGAGACCAACAAGTTATAGCCTAAAACTGATTTTGTTTCCTATGAATTTTCCTCTCTCCCCACAAGATAAATGCAAGATAGTGCCTAGAGTTTTCAAAAGTAACTTTTATAGTCTGAGTTACTGCCTTTCACCAGATTCTTGGATATTTATTATTTCAAGTGCACTTATCAAATTCAAAAGTAAATAACCAGATAGAGATATGAAATAGAGACACTTCAGTATAAATATATTGTGACTGATATGGTTCAGATGTATGCTGCTGGAGTTCTTCCAAAGCTATATTATATGAAGTCAAAGGGATAACCGATTCTTAAATAGTCCCTGTGGTTCTCAAAACGTACCACAGCATTCGAAGATAACTGACATGCATTGCTTCATTTCAGTCCCATAGGCTCCCCTCAAAGATAATATTGAAAATTAAAATCAGAAACCCAGCTTTAACAACTCCTGCAGTTTAGAAAAAAGAATGAGCAGCAGGGTTTCGTTTAGAAACCTATTTATTTCAAATCACAGTGATATATATATTTAAATGACTCATTCAAAAGGCAGCTTGGATTTATGAAAAACAACAGGGAGAAATATATTTAGGATCTGAAGGAGTAATGGGGATTTTCACAACAAAAATTCCAGCATGTGCCTTTGTATCAGGGTGTACATTTTCTAAAGCATTGGGCAGGTGCTCTATATCTCATCAGATGTTGTTGAACTGCAATGCCCATGAGCCTTTGCCAGCAGAGCTGTTGCTGAGGGATAAAGGGAGAACCACTCCTTCCACATCTGGAAGACCATGTAACATGCACCCATCCACAACCAATTTTCATACGTTTTCCCAGGAAGTCACCATTGTGTCATATTCAAAGATGATACAGGCTCATGAAAATACCAAGGGGCATAAAATAAAACTGTCTTAAATAAAGAGAATAAAATGGCATTCTGTTTAGTGTTTATGATGCTATAAGCCAGACTTGCATTTACAACATGATATATTCTAGCTACCAAAAATGCTCTTCAAAACTCATCTGAAGCAACTGATAAGATTTCCAAGAATAGAAGAAGGGAGTTGGAGAATGCAATATTGAACAATGATGTGTCCAGCCCCTCCTGCTAGCATTGCATAATATAAAAATGCAATTGTAGCAGTATCACCGGTGCTGTGTTTCAAACTGCACCTGAGTGTTAGGAGGAACATGATTCATCACTGTTCTCCAGTGCGTTTGAACTCCTTCAGTTGGAGCAGCTGCAGAAGGTGCAGTTTGGAAGGTCAAATTCAGAGGTGCAGCTATGGAGCTCTCAGTCAATGGTCTCTAACTGTATTGTCTTAAATGAACATTTAGGGGATGAGGAGGGAAATGAAAAGGAAATTAGGAAGAAAACAGTTAAATTCATTAAAGGAATAATTTGATAATTTACTACATTAGGTCACAATTTTGGCCATGTTTTGTATTCTAACAACATGCAAGGTTGGTATTGCCCCCAGCTCTGTCCCCTGCATTCCTCCTTCCCTGTACTTTGGGCATATTGAAGGGCAATATCCCTGAAGACCGAGAGCCTTGTTGACTATGGGAACTGTCCACATGAGCCATAGTCCCAGGACTGTCCCTCCACATACAGAATCAGAGTTGGGAGACCATACAGTTCAACTCCTTGACATGCAGGAATATACGATCAAAGCACTCCTGACAGATGGCCATCCAGCATCTGTTTAAAAACCTCCAGAGAAGTCACTACATTCTCAGCAGCATATTCCACTGTGAAATATTTCTCCTTCCCAGCCTTTTTTTTTTAACAGGGACCATTTGACGGGGGACCACTTTGTCCAGGGACTACTTGACCAGGGACCACTTTGACCAGGGACCACTCTCCAACATTAGTACCAAATGGGTTACAAATCAGTTTTAATCAACTTTAGATTCGGTGTGGGGTGCTGATTCAGAAAATTGCATTAGATAGATCCCATCAGCTCTAGATTCTGTTACAGAACATATGCCATGGTCAACGACAGGGTAGGAGTGGCAGGTGGCACAATAGGAGTGGAAATAAAATAAAATAAATGAGGAGGCTTGAGGACCAGATTTTCATCCTTATGTCCCACTGGTGGTTCACAGCCCACAAGCTAAGAACCATTGGTTTAGATGGAATCTCTTTTTCCTGTAGTTTTAACCCACTGTTTTGTGTCTTAGGGCCCTTCCACACAGCCGTATAACCCAGTATATCAAGGCAGAAAACCCCACAATTTCTGCTTTGAACTGAGTTATCTGAGTCCACACTGCCACATATTCCAGTTCAAAGCAGAAAATGTGGGATTTCATTTAGCTGTGTGGAAGTTTTTGGAGCAGCAGAAAACAAACTAAATCCTTCTTCAATAAGGCATGCTTTAAAATGCTTAAACATTGTTATGATATCATCTCTTTACCTTCTCTTCTCCAGATTAAATATATCCAGCTCCTTGATCCACTCTTCATATGGCTTGACTACCAGATCTTGTATGTCACTGTTGCTTCTAAGGTAGCCTCTTTTACTAACTTTGGCCAATGTGAGAATTTCTACCTGACATGTAATTAATTGTGTTTACTTGTATCTTCCAAGTCACCAAGACCATAATCTGGCCAGATTGTATAGGAGATTCTGGGAGTTATTAATTTGGAATCGTTCCATGTTTTGTCCTATACCTACAGCTACCGTTGGACGGTTTGTCTAAAACCATAAATATCTTCCAGTGGAAATTCTAATAAAGATTTGTTCCTGGAAATAAGTAAGCCCAGGTGTTGTAAAGAAGTTGTTTTAAAGTCCTTCAAAACTGTATATACCATGTGATACAACATTGCTTAATATTGTATTCAGACCCCTGTATGTTTTCTTCAGATGAAACCAGTGAATGATGACTTTGTATTATATAATGCAGTCACTCAGTGAACTCTTTGCTTCAGAGACTAAAAGAAAAAAGAGGAAAAGTGGCAAAACAGGTTGGAAACAAATGCAAGCAAGTATGTTTGATAACTATAGACCTGGGATATGTCAATTTTTTGCAGATGAAATGTAAAGTTTCTTACAGAACTAAGGGAAAGAAAAGGCGAACTATAAATAATTCAACTTAAAGAGATGCAATCTCTTCCTCATAAAGGAAGAACAATTTCATTGCAAAAAGAAGAAATAAAAAGACCAAACACATGTTCCAGCAGTGTACAGTCGACTGGATGCCCGTAAGCTCTATGAGTATATTATATTAGTTGCATATTGGAGGAGGAGGGGAGAGGCACAGGTGCAACTCTGTCCCCCTCCCATGTGCATATCAAGAGTCTGGCAATATAATATCTGTACAGCCATAGAGAGGTGAGGAATTATAAAAGTCAGCAGTAAAAAGCAATTTATTTTCTACCCACACAATTATTCATTGCAATCAACTCATAGGACAATGCTTGAAATGTGTTACTACACAGACATTTGTGGAGAAATGGAAAATCAAGAGTAAGTGAATATTGTTCATGGCATAGGAAAGTAAAGTTCAATATACATTTAAATATATTAATTTTAGCAATTGCAGGGGTTAGCTTTCTCTTACTTTATCTACAATGATCAATTTATTGCTGTGATAATTCCCCTTCCATAACAGTTCAACAGCTGGAGCCAAACTGGGATGGATCAGAGAAGCCCATAGTGGGGACATAGTATGATGCAGAAGGACAACATGACTTTTTAATATCTGCTGAAGATCCCAGCAGATCTCAGCAAGTGATAGCTTCAATCTGTGTCTGTATATAGGGACATGGGCCCCTTTTACATTCTCTGCTTTGAACTGAATTATTTGTGTCTATATTGCCATATAATCCCGGGGTCCAGCATATGCCACTTCTGCGGCAACATGGGAGGCTTCCTGTCTTCCATTTAAATCAATGTAGGGAAGCTGGGTTGTGGTCACTTCCCCCTCTGGGACGTGATAGAGGGA
The DNA here is from genome assembly GCF_037176765.1 of Anolis sagrei. Lineage (NCBI taxonomy): Eukaryota > Metazoa > Chordata > Lepidosauria > Squamata > Anolidae > Anolis > Anolis sagrei. The sequence continues at coordinate 37,461,771 of NC_090021.1, forward strand.
AGCTGGGTGATGGAGGTGTGGGGGTGAAATATTCCACCTGCCGGGCACTACCGGATTCGACATGATGTGTGGCAATACTGAGGGCCTATACGAGGAGGCGCAAATCTTCCTTTTCCTCTGTTTGGAGTGGGAAGGCACTGTCATGATATCATCTTCCACTTCTTTTAGTGGGTGAGACATGTGAGGGAAGTTTATAAGCTGTGTTGGCGTTGTTTGCTTCTTCACATGGTGGGAGAGATTGATCTACTACTTTTTAATCATTTTTGTTGTTGTTATTTATTCATTCAGTCACTTCCCACTCTTCGTGACCTCATGGACCAGCCCACGCCAGAGCTCCCTGTCAGCCGTCATCACCCCCAGTTCCTTCAGAGTCAAGCCAGTCTCTTCAAGGATACCATCCATCCATCTTGCCCTTGGTCAGCCCCTCTTTCTTTTTCCTTCCATTTTCCCCAGCATCATTATCTTCTCTAAGCTTTCCTATCTTCTCATTATGTGGTACTTCATCTTTAATCACTTAAAAAAAATCTGAATATTAAAACTGCTGGTATATGGCATAGCATCAAGATTTGGGAATGGGGGGGGGGGGGTTGAATGGCAATTGTTGGACAGTAAACATTTTTGGAACTGTGGAAATGCCTACCATAAACTATTTGTTTTCATACACACCTGGTATATATGATACAAATAGGCTACCAGCAATAACCACCTCTGTACCTTTATAATACTTTAAAAAATTCAGGTGCATCCAACTGGCCATTATCTAATTCTGAGCTAATAGAGGCTTAGGCATTCCTTACCGTGAAAGAATATGAAGGTTTTCACACACATAAGAATTTAAAAGGAGGATGCAAGTGAAATAAAAGTCCTTTCCTTTAAAAATGACAAAATAATTTTCATTCTCCCCTTTCTGCATCCTTTCTAGATTTTAAATGCTTTTGTCTTCATTAAGAGTAACTGCAACTTGTGTTTAAAAGAGCCTTGGGATTTGAAGTAGGGATTAGACACTCATTAAATGGTTCAGTTCTTTCTTCTGCTGCTGCTAAAGGAGTTTAGGCTATCATACCTCAGATTCCTCCATTAAAAGGCCTTTTGGTGCATTTCTTAGCAGGAACATTGAACCATTGACTAATGTGGCAGGAGGGAGAGACTCCATTTATTTGAAAAACAAATCTTGGACTTCCAGCCTTTGGAGCTTATGCTTATAAAACTTTTTTCTTTATGTCTGTTGACTCTCAGGGGTAAATGTACAGGTGCTAAGGCCAGAGCAGCTGCAACAAATGATGGATTTAGGGAATGTGGGACAGAGTTTTAAAAACAAGATGACCAAATGAGATACGTTTTACAATCAAAGCCTCAGCTTATGTTAAAGATTAGAATGCCTTTATAGATGATTTTGTTCTTCCCTTGAGACTTTTAAACTCTGGAAAGCAGCTAACACAGGACTAACAACTAAAGGATGTTACTATCAATTGCAGATTCAGGCTCACTGCAAAAATGGAGGATTAACTAGTGATCATTCACAAGTACATCTATATCAGCTGCCTTCAGAATAAATGATTCAGCTAAAAGTGGCAACAGTAGTGTAATACTAAGTAATTTAGTTTAATTCATATTCTTCTAAGCTCTATATCCTTCAGGAGCCCATTGGCACTCCCAGGGAACCTTGCAAAAGAGGGAGGATGAGCCCACAAAATTTAGAAACCAAATATAACAATGCAGGATAGAGTAGATGCTCCAATTAAAAGAAGGGCTGGATTTCTAGCTTCCATAACACTGGCCAACACACATTTTGCTGCCTCAAATGTTAGTCCTTCTATCCTGCTATAATTCTCAAGTTTTTAAACAAAAAAATCAAAAACATGCTTTTGTTGTCTTGGACTATTTTCTGGCAATTCCCAGCACTAACTGCAACATTTTTTATTTCCACCCTTTTTAATTTTGAAACATACCTGCCAAATATATATTTTGTTATTCTGTTTTCTCAGTGACATACCAATGATGTATTATAACTCTTTGTTGTTGTGTGCCTTCATGTCATTTTTGACTTATGGCGATCCTAAAGTGAACCTATTATGGGATTTTCTTGGCAAGATTTGTTCAGAGGGGCTTACATTTGTCTCCCTCAAAGGATGAGAGAGTCTGAGTTGCCAAGATCACTGAGTGGATTTCCATCGTTGAGTTGATGTTTAAACCCAATTTTAGGGCCCATCTACACATGCCCTTAAATGTGGAAAAAACTGATAAAAGGGGTAGTGGCTAAATGAGGTTCACAAAAATGTGCACTCATTTGGATTAACAGCTGAAAAACGTATGTTCAAAAGGTGTGCTGAAACTCTGATTTCATCCAAAAATGTGCAAATCTGCATGACTGTATATCCTTGTAGTCAAGGAAAACATGTGATTTCATTTGTATACCCTGGTGTGGACTGCTCCAGTATGTGTGTATATATTTTAAAATCTCAAAACAGCCAATCTGGGCTATAAATAAATGGAGCCACAGACACACAGGTGGCTAAATGGAAGCACAAATGGAAAGCAATTACAATGACAACTCGTTGCAAGCATCCCTTTGTTCCGATCTTTATGAATTTACAGTAAGGCGAGGAGAGATAATAAGAAATCTGTTTGTGAGTACATTTAGATATCCATATGATTGCACATGAGGTCCAGAACATCTCGGATAGTGTTTTTTTTTAAAAAAAAATTAAACTGCTGGATGTACCCCACCTATCTTGTGGATTTCTAAAATCCACCACAAACAAAGGTGTCAGGACTGTGGGGGATGATTTACCAGGACTGAGAGATCTGTGTTTGGACTTGCTGTCGGGTCCCATTATTTTCTGCCCCACTTATTTGTCCCTCATTTTGATGCTATCTGGAAGTGCACTTAAACCAATGCTAGCCTTCTACAGGCCAAATGAGGCAGGATGGGGGTGAATAGACTCTAAGGTGTCCCACATGACATATGAGATCCATTTGTCCTAAGGTTCACCAAGGTCACTTAATGTTGCCTTGTCCCAACATTTTAAAAAGACAGGGAATGTTTTCGCACATCCCCACAATTTATGGCAGTATAAACAGTTGAGCTGATTCTGGTTCAGAACCAGCCACAGCTATTCCCACACCATCTCTCTTTCCTTTGATTCAGTGATCTAGAGTCAAGGGATGGCACTGACCATGCTCTCCTGTCTCAGTTTAGCGGTGACTACCATATGAAACATTGCTGGTGGTTATCGTTCATTGCATCTACTGATGCTTGCCAAAGTGCTAGAGTTATCAAAGAAGGAAATGGGAAATGAGAGGGTAATTCCTCCTTTCTCCCTTTTCTGCATCACACTGAAATTCTGGCCAGTGTCAATAGGTGCAATGAGCAATGACCACCAGCAATTTCATGTCTGGTGGTCACTGCCAAGGTGAGAACACAAGAAGGATGGCAAGGGTGGTGGTCTTGCAGCATCAACATGAGTTTGGCATCACAAGACCTCTTCCAACCACAGGGCCAGGTCAGTGTCATATAATGTGGACATCTACTGAGTCAGATAGACAGTTGGCCATGGCACTAATCCAGAGTACCCCACTTTGGGTCAGCTCTGTGTAGATGTACCCATCATCTCTAAAAGGGGACAAGGCAGACGTAGACGAAACATTTTTCCTATCAAATGGTAATATATTACCTCAGCAAAATATGCTGTTATTTTAAATAAAATGTATAGAAGGGCCCCAATTTACCATGTTGTAGTGCTAATTTTGGCAGTGATCAAGTAGGACTCGTTAGCTATGTGATCTTAATAGAAATGAAAATTGTCAGCACTGGTTTGTTAATATGGATCAACACACCCAGTTCATGTAGGAATTTTGCCTGGGAACATAGTACCTGAACTATACTGGCAGTTTAATATTCAAATACCTTGGTATTTTAGTTCTGTAAAAATAAGGACCCCACATCTTAGTTGTATCCATTATAATAAACTAAGAATTCATCATGAATGTGTTTGCTGGCCTCTGGTGCAGGACATTTCCCACTCTTTTGCTCTGAGAAAAATCACATTTTCCCCCAATTCATTTCTAAAATTCCTTCCAGACTAAAAAATCTTTGTCAAGAAAGCAAAGATCAACTGTACTGGTGAAACATATACATACCATACTTATGCTCCTATATTATATTCTTCCAATTTTTAATGTGCTTTATAAACACTATTAATCATGCAGAGAACATGTTGGCAGCATTAGCTGAAGCACGCAACTTGTATTTGGAAACTTTGCAGCCTTGATGGCTTTGATTGTAAAGTCAACACATCTGTATTAACTCTATCAAAACAACTGGCTAATTGGGCTTCTTTAAAAAAATACACAAGAGGGTTTGTCCTGAATGCCTCATTTGGTGGACTGTATCTAATATCTGTGAAAGCAAGCATGGAGCTGCATGTACAACATCAGGAAGAGTGGCATGGGAAGGATCAAAGAGGGTATTTCCTTATACTACATCGTTCACATATATGGAAGTGTCAACATGCTGAAGCAGACCAATGAATCCATGTCAGACTATGAGAAAGAAAGCATTTCTTCTTTGCAGATTAATCTTAAGGATCCTGCTGGGTCTGTTTCCAGATGATCCACATGGTGTCCCAAGAAGCTGTCTCCCCTTCCTGCTTTTCCGTTCTGGTAGAGCATTCTATGAATTCCCTTTAACAATTTGGAATCCAACCTCTTCTGAAAGTAAAGTAGTGCTACTAATCAAATGGCACAGAGCTGTCACCCCATTCCTGATCCTCAAACATATATCTTACTCTTCCAAACTCTTACTCTCACAGCTTGACCTGCTAAAAACCACTGGGTAGAAGCTATCAGCCAGAGCTTGGAAGCAACACTGTATTAACACAGTGTTCATAACCTCATTCAGTTTTATGAGTAATGCATTGCTTATTGCTGGCAGATAACCAACATCATAATAAATTATTAAGTAAAGGTAAAGGTTTTCCCCTGACATTAAGTCCAGTCGTGTCCAACTCTGGGTTGTGGAGCTTATTTCCATTTCTAAGCCGAAGGGCTGGCATTGTCCGTAGACACCTCCAAAGTCATGTGTCTACATGAAGCGCTGTTACCTTCCCACCGGAGCAGTACCTATTTATTTACTCACATTTGCATGTTTTTGAACTGCTAGGCTGGCAGAAGCTAGGGCTGACAGCAAAAGCTCACACTAATACATTATTAACATGAAACTATCACTTTAAAAAAACCCTCTAGTAATGCCCACAAATGACCCCAAACCCTACAGTAACATTTTATTATAAATGACATACAGTATGCAAATATTGCTGCCTTATTCCTGGCATCCACATTAAAGCAATGAAAAATCATGACGTTGCTTTTGTTAAAAACAACAACCACAACTCAAAGTTCTACTCTTAGGGAGTCACAAATAACAGAACGGTTAAACTGGTACTCAGCTACTACAACACCTACTATGGTAATTCTGATTGCTACATGTGCTTGTGAAACCTGGACCCTGAAGAAAGATGACAAGAAGAGAATCAGCTTATTTGAAATGTGATACTAAAAGAGAATTATGCAGATATTATGGACTGTCAAAAAGAAAGTTGGATGAGTCCTAGAAATAAGGTCTGAACTCTTGCTGGAAGCCAAGATGACTGGGGCTGTCATACTTTGGACACTTTATAAGGTGACATGACTCATGGGAAAAGGTAATGTTCCAAATCCCATATCTGTCTGATTAAACAGTAGCAGACAAAGGCTTACCAACAATAACAACAGCAATGAGAAGTGAAGCATTAAGGCAACTAAAATAATATCTACATGAACTTAGCAAACTTAAAAATAAATTCACTGAATTAGATCAAAATGCAGTTCTTCAGTTCCAAGCACATACACACACATATTCAAGTCTTACTCATTTGAACATTTTCTCAGAAAGCATACAAAGCACACATACAAAGCATACAAAGTTGGGTTAGAACTAAGCCCTAATCCAACAGCCTTCTAGCATGCAAAACACAGCTCAGTTATCAACTGAGAAGTAACTCTAGGTGCAAAACCTATTTCAGATATTTGGATTGAAAGTTTAAATATTGTGCTCTACTTTGGAAATGTCTTTAAATCACTCTAACCTCTTATCGTGAATTGGAGAGAAGAATGGAATTCTCTACAAAACTCTGAAGAAAGTTACCACCACTGTTACCATCAAACACATTCACGCAGACATGCCTTTTTATAGACCTTGACCTACATCTCTCTGACAGTGGCCTTTTCCCTGCTGAGAAGCTGGGAAAGTGGGTTGGGAAGAGACACAATCTGCAGCCAAGGGCTGTGGGTAACTTTTGTGTCCATCATATCTGAATTAGATGACAGTTACTGTTTGTTCAATGCTTGGTTTTTCCTCTTGTTATCCACTCCTAACATCTGGGACAAGGTGAAAAACAAATCAAAATTTCAACAATACAATTCTTTCTACAAATATTTCTTTAAACCTTGAGAAATGGTTTAGATATAGAAATGGTGGAACAATATTCCGAAGGGGAGGGGCAGCAAATGTTACAGAATGATTGTTTACCCTATTCCTGACAATGAATAGGACAACAGTGACGTTCTGGAAATAACTTCCTATTCATAATGTCAGTTCTGTTATTGGAATAAGCTGGCCAAACTGTTTATATAACAACTTCAATTGGAGGTTTTAAAAATAACTTTCAGGGCTGGTCTTCTATGACTTAAAGCTACAATCCAACTACTGTCTTACGACCTCATCAAACGGGAATTTTTTCCTGTCCTAGCACTCTACCAGCAAGCTGCTGGGACAAGGGTCTGCTGGTACCCATCATATGATGCAGGACTACTTCTGGTGGGACTCAATTGGGCTCCGTCCTGGCATCATGCTGGCAGCACACTGTGGGCTCATCCAGACAAGACCTTTATTGTGGTATCTACCACAATAAAGGGGCTGGTTTGTAGCAAATTAATTGGGTTTATTCCACGCCTTCTTTGAAAACACTAAATAATAAAAACTTGCCCAGCCTCTGTAACAAACCTCGGCCGGCTCTCCCCGTGCGTAGAAATAATGCGCCAGAAGAGCGGGGGGGGGGGGGGGGTGAGGAAAATCGCTCTCCCCTCGCTTACCTGGCATGTTTTTATTATTTTTCTAAGGGATCTGGGGGTTTGGGGGAGGGGAAGAGGGCCTCTTGGGCTAGTCCTGAGACAACGTCTGGACATCCACCCCAGAAAGCACGTGTTTTCTGGGGTGGGGGTGGGCGGGCCCCCAGGAAAATCCATGTTTTTAAGAGGGAGCCCTGAGGAGATGTATGACTATCTGTCTCCTGATTTAAGAAGCTAGGGACAGCACAGGAGGAAGCTGAGGACAGCAGGGAAACGTTGTGAGATGACAGCCCACAGCCAACCATGCGGATGAAGCTGAGTTCTTGTTCTCCAGACCCTTGATCATTTTGGTCACCCTCCTCTGGACACATTCCAGCTTGTCAACATCTCCGTTAAAGTGTGGTGCCCAGAATTGGACACAGTATTCTAGATGTGGTCTGGCCAAGGCAGAATAAAGGGGTAGCATGACTTCCCTTGATCTAGACACTATACTCCTATTTATGCAGACCAAAATCCCATTGGATTTTTTAGCTGCCGCATGACATTGTTGCCGCATGTTTAACTTGCTGTCCATGAGGACTCCTCAACCTTTTGCACATGTACTGCTATTGAGCCAGGCGTCCCGCATTCTGTATCTTTGCAATATAATAATAAGAATAAGAATAAGAATAAGAATAAGAAGAAGAATAAGAAGAAGAAGAAGAAGAGGAAGAAGAAGTTTATTTTTGCAACCCGCCTCCATCTCCCCAAAGGGACTAAGGGCAGCTTACATATGGCACAATGTGCCTAAAACAATGCATAAAATAAACACACAATACAATACAAGATTAAACCAATAGTATATAAAACAAAGTTTAATCTCAAAACAGCAATATTGTGATACTGCTTGGGCATGCATCCCAGCTTTCATATTGCTTGGGCATGCATCAGGTGATCTAATGGGCCGAGGGCCTCCAGTTCTTCATCTTGTCACACTTGCAGTTTGTCTGAATGCACTGACCCACGTCACAACTGATTTCTGGTGTTGAACAGGGGCCTATGGGACTAAATTAAAGTGATTCCGAAAGGCTCGCTGGGTTGTTATCACAGAACATCTGCTTGAAAAGTAGGCCTCAACAGCAAAAGCACACTCCTAACTGTTCCAATGCATGATGGTGGCTGAACTGTGTCAGGACAAAACTTTATACTCCCGCCTCTCGAACAAGACCACTAGCACTCTGCTACGGCTTCAACCGACTGAATGGCATGCATTTTTAAAAAGGAAGTTATGCTGCCGCACCCTGTATAAGTACCTTTGCATGATCTGTTGCTAGATGTTGTATTTTGGATTAAAGAGGAGGTGAAAATTCAAATATTTGTACTGGAAATCATCCTTCCTGAACTGGCAGCCTTCAACATTTGCTAGACTACAACCATCAAGGCTGGTAGGATTAATATTCCAAAATGTTTGATGAACTATAATCTCTGTAACACTGGGTACTGACTATGTTACGGAAACAAAAAGCATCTGGAGACCATCAGGTTAGAGAAGGCTGGTGCAAATAAATAGTTCCATGTATATTTGAAACTAGTGGATCAGAGGAAAGACTAGTCTAATCCAGCACATGGTTTACATGCTTTTGGATCATTTATCTTTTCTACACATGCATTCTCATTTTGCAAGTGTATTGTAGGGTATGGTAATTCTTACAATAGTTCTCAGTTGTTGTTTTGTAAAAACATCCAAATTAAATTTCTATTTTCCTGGACTACTTCCTGGCAAAACACCAGCTGTAACATTTTATTTACATTCTCAAGTAGGAATATTTTTATTTTAATGAAACCATTTTAATTGAAAGAATTGTGACTTAACAAAAAAATAAAGGAACAAAATAAACTATTGGCATTCCTTAACAAATATAATAAACTTATATTTATTTTTACCCAACTGCCATTACACTGGTGCTGTAGTTCTCCTGGTACATTGAAATGATGGGCTAGGAGAAGGGGGAGGGGAGAAGAGCGTTTTTACTGTCCCTCCCCCCCCCCCCCCTTTCTCCTTGTGTGTCATTTCTACGCACCAGGAGAACTCTGGCAACAGGGTAATGGCAGCCGGGTAAGTTATTGGTACAAAGATCGGCAGCCAAACTACTAACTGAAGCTGGCTATAGGGAGCCCTATTAAAGCAGCTCTTTTGGCTACTAATAAGTTTCCAGTCTCAATTAAAAGTGCAGGTTATTATCTATAAAGCCCTAAATGGTTCGGGCCCTGACTATCTTTGTGACCACATTCCCCCCTATGTGCCTGTGCAAGCATTAAGATCTGCGGTCCATCACAAGCGTAGTTGGCGGAGATGAGGGAGAGGGCCTTCTTGTTGGTCACCCCCCAGCCTTAGAATTCCCCCCCAGGGAGATTAGGCAGACTCATACACTGTCCTCCTTCTGTAGAGATTTGAAGACTTGGACCTTTTTGTGTTTATGTGTTTTTTAAGGCACTTTGTGTCCCTTCCCCGAGTTCCTTCGAGAAGATGGGGGCAGGGTACAAACACAAAGTCATTATTATTATTATTATTATTATTATTATTATTATTATTAGCCACCTGTGTGTCCGTGGCCCCATTTTTTGACAGCCTGATCAGCTGTTTGGGGCTTTTGAAATGTGCATGTGAGCTGGAGTAGTGCACATGCACATTTCACAGGGGGCTCAAAAGGAAGTCACGTGTTTCCCATGACTGCAGGGATATACAGTCATGTGAAGATGTGTGTGTTTTGCCAGAATTAGGTTTTAAGGGTACTTTTTAAACATGTGATTTTCAGCTGTTAGTACTGTATGATTGATGTGGTGTTTGTAAGAACATTTTACCCAGATATAACATTTCATAAAGCCTGAATAGGTTGGTCCATTCTAATGTATCAAAGGCCTTTTTTTAATTAAAAGATGAAATCGCACAGGGTAATTTTTATATTACCTATTCTCATGGCAGTCTGTGACATCATTTATGATCTCCAGTGCCTGAGAAATGCCATTAGTCAAGTCATCATCTTCAGCTGAATTAATATAAGGAATATTTAAAGAGGAATTGTGTGTATATTTTTCTATCATTAACATTGGGCTGGTAGGAGTCCTTTGCCTTCTATCCTTCCCCAATTTTGAGGGGTGTATGTATTATTTTTTAGATACATCAAGTGCAATAAGTGGTACTTAAAAGAAAACCAACAATAATCAGGATTTATTATGCAAGCATGCCATGCAAAGGAAGCAAAAGGAAGCAGAAATCATGTGTGCACTAGGCAGAATAGTCGTTCAGAGGAAAACAATCAAAGTAAATCTAGGATCCGTAAACAGCATATAATTAGTCAGTGTTTTTCTATTTGCTTCCTGTAATATGCAATAGTAGGAAATGCAATAAAATGTCAAGGACTCAATTAAACAGATGGTTCTTTGCTGCTTATTTTTCTCCTCTGTATTGTTTGCGTCAATTAAAGACAAAAAGACTTGATGGAAAGTGACTCACGCATTCCTGTAAGGCCATTTTCTTAAACTGGGTTGCAGAGGGGGAGACGTAAGGTGGGGCAAAGGAAGAAGGTGCATATCATGAGTTTTTATTAGGAGTATTATTATGTCCCATTAATTAATCTGAGCATTGCTCTAGTGACGTCTTGGGCTCATTTCACAGGAAAAAATTACCCTAGATTGCCAAGTTAAATAGACAATTACAGGAAGGCAAGATTATGCCTACACGGCATTCCTCAAAGGGCAATGGGCCAAGTTCATGTCAAATCCATAATAACTAGAATATCCCTACTAAAAACAGCTCCTGTGGATATACGTCACAAGTCATTTGTAATGTACGCAGAGGATGTATTGATCTTCCTTAAGCTTCCTTTCTCATAAACTTATAATAGCAAAACGACAGAGAATTGTAAGCAACCTACTTTTGGCTAGGCACAACCAAAACATCTGCTCACTCACTCGCAAACTCTCAAAAAAATGTATTACAGCACAATTAACAAAGCATAAGAAAAACAGTGCATTGACAATCAAATGTATTCATCCTGATGCCAAGTGGAAGTGGAAGCAAAACACAAAAGGAGGCAAAGACTATCACCACTTAAGGCATATTATTCTGTTGTTGTGATTATGATTGTGTTTATGTTTATGCATACCCTGTTTTTTCTCTTCATACAGGAGACTCAAAGTGGCTTCATGTTGTTAAATTTCCTTCTCTTATTTTCTAAAGAACCATGGAGCAAAATATCTTGGCTGTTTCATGTAGTCTGTTTTTTGTTTTTGTTTTTTGCATCCAAGTTTTGTTCCATATTCCCATTGGATCCAGCCATCCTGCTTTATGAGTGCTTACACACACTCACAACTGATTAGAAATGAGCATTGTGCATTGCATATATGCCATCTTATTCTCAGTGTTTTATGCTACCTCCTCCCCATAAGCGTATCTGTGAGAGAATTCGATATGTATCATGAAACTGCAAATCCTAGGGTCATAGCAGTTAAATGGCTTCAAAAGTGTTATACCTGTTTAGTATTAAAGAGAACTTCATAATTTAACATGCCCATGCTGACTGGAGGATACTGGGAGCTACTTTTGAGTACTAGAATTATAGAGTTGGCTCATGAGGTCTCTTCCAACTCTATGATTCTAGTCCTCAAAAGTAGCTTTCCCCATCTTTTCTCCTCCACCACAAACTCACAAGAAAGCCTGTTAAGAAATGTCTGCTTTCTTTGGCTTTTATTTGAGTTGTGCTATTCTATGGGACTGCTGATGGACTTGATGCAATTGTTTTTTAGGTTAGCCTTTTGGGGCTAGTTAATGTATGCTTTCATGGCCAGAATCACTGGGTTGTTGTAGGTTTTTCGGGCTGTATGGCCATGTTCTAGAAGCATTATCTCCTGACATTTTGCTTGCATCCTCAGAGGTTGTGAGGGTTTATTGGAAACTGGGAACATTGGGTTTATGTATTTGTGGAAGGTCCAGGGTAAGAGAAAGAACTCTAGTCTGTTGGAGTTAGGTGCGAATGTTTCAATTGGCCACCTTGATTAGCATTTTATGGTCTGACAGTTTTTAGGTGTCCGCTTGTTACTGCCTGGGAGATTCCTATGCTGAGAGGTGATTAGCTGTTCCTGATTGTTTCTTGTCTGGAGTTCTGTGTTTGAGTTTTGTTTTTTATTTACTGTTATAATTTTAGAGTTTTCTGTTCATTTTCATGGTTTCTTCCTTTCTGTTGAAATTGTTCACATGCTTGTGGATTTCAGTGGCTTCTCTGTGTAGCCTGACATGGTGGTTGTTGGTGTGGTTCAGCATTTCTGTGTTCTCCAATAATATGCTGTGCCCAGGTTGGTTCATTAGGTGCTCTGCTATGGCTGACTTCTCTGGTTGAAGTAGTCTGCAGTGCTTTTAAAGTTCCTTGATTCGTGTTTGGGCACTGTGTTTGGTGGTCCCTATGTAGACTTGTCCACAGCTGCATGGTATATGGTAGACTCCTTCAGACTCCTTAGTTATTCTCAGTGCCTTTTATTGGAGCTCCAGCGGCCAAAGAAGAAGAAAGCAGGGAGCCATACTAGCTCAAAGTACTCTTTGTTATGTAGAATGCAGTAGAAAGCTGAGTATTTCTTTGTCTCTTGTTGTTTAAAGGATGGGTACTTGCTTATAAGTTGGTGAGTGTGTTGTTAAGGTGTTGGGGTTATTCTGGTGTTCAAGGGATGGAGCTTTAGCTAGGTCATCTTTCCGGTGGCAGAGCCAGCAGCTGAACTCCAGTGGCCAAAGAAGAAGGAAGCAGGGAGCCATCATAGCTCAAAGTATTGCTTGCTGCTTAGAGTGCAGTAGATGATAGGATGTCTAAACTACATTGAAGGTGGCCGCAGAAGTAACTTGAGAACCACTAGCAATAATCTTGGAGAATTCTTGGAGAACAAGAGAAATCTCAGCAGACTGGAGGAGGGCAAATGTCCCTATCTTCAAGAAGGGACCCAAATAATTACCGTCCAATCAGCTTAACATCAATACCAGGAAAGATTCTGGAGCAGATCATTAAGAAGGCAGCCTTCAATCACTTAGAAAGAAAGAAATGCTGTGATTATTAAAAAATAAACATGGAATCCTCTAAAACAAGTCATGCCAGACTAATCTTATCTTGTTTTTCGATAGAGTTACAAGCAGAGGTGGCCCTAGGTAATTTTCAACGGTAAGCAAACAGTATTCCCTCCCCCCCCCCCCAACCAATCACTGATATATATTTTCTGTTCGTCGTGGGAGTTCTGTGTGGCATATTTGGTTCAATTCCATCATTGGTGGAGTTCAGAATGCTCTTTGATTGTAGGTGAACTATACATCCCAGTAACTACAACTCGCATATGTCAAAGTCTATTTTCCCCCAAGAGCGCCTCAAGAGCGCCCTTGGGCAAAATCAACTATACTGCAAATGCTTACTTTGCATAATGGGTTGAGCCGCCCCTGGTTACAAGCTTGGTAGAGGCCGGGAATGCTTCGAGAAAGTCCCCTATGACCTTCTTGCAAGCAAACTAGTCAAATGTGGGCTAGACAATGCTACTATTTGGTGGATCTGTAATTGGTTAAGTGACTGAACCCAAAGGGTACTCACCAATGCTTCCTCTTCATTCTGGAAATAAGTGACTAGCGGAGTGTTGCAGGGTTTAGTCCTGAGCCCAGTACTGTTCAACATCTTTATTAATGACCTGGGAGAAGGTTTAGAGGGAGTGCTTATCAAGTTTGCAGATAACACCAAATTAGGAGGGATAGCTAAAACTCCAGAAGACAGGATAAAAATTCAAAATGACCTTAACGGATTAGAGAGCTGGGTCAAAACTAGCAAAATGAATTTCAACAAGGACAAATGTAAGATACTACACTTAGGCAGAAAAAAATGAAATGCAAAGATACAAAATGGGTGATGCCTGGCTCGACAACAGTCCATGTGAGAAAAATCTTGGCGTCTACATGGATAACAAGTTGAACATGAGCCAACTGTGTGATGCAGCAGCTGCAAAAGACAATGGGATTTTGGGCTGCATTGAAAGGAGTACATTGTCTAGATCGAGGGAAGTCATGGTGCCTTTGTATTCTGCTTTGGTTAGACCTCACCTGGAATACCGTGTCCAATTCTGGGCGCCACAGTTCAAAGGAGATATTGACAATCTGGAAGGTGTACAGAGAAGGGTGACTAAAATGATCAAAGGTCTGGAGACCAGGATCTATGAGGAGCATCTTAAAGAGCTGGGTATGCTTAGCTTCCAGAAGAGAAGGTTGAGAGGAGACATGATAGCCATATATAAATATGTGAAAGGGTGTCATAAAGAAGGGGGAGAAGACTTGTTTTCTGCTGCCCTTGAAACTAGGACTAGGAGCAATGGGTTCAAATTACAAGAAAGGAGATTCCACCTGAACATTAGGAAGAACTTCCTGACCATACGAGCTGTTCAACAGTGGAATTCTCTGCCGCTGAGTGTGGCAGAAACTCCTTCCTTGGAAAATTTAAAACAGAGGCTGGATGGCCATCTGCCAGGGATACTTTGATTGTGCTTTTTCTACATATCAGGGGGCTGGACTAGATGGCCCATGTGGTCTCTTCCAACTCTATTATTATATGATTCTGAAATTTACTACTGTATTTGGGGAGGGTGTGTGTGGAAGCTAAGCTGCTTGGAGAGGATTTTGTACCCAAATACATACTGAAATAAATCCCAAAGACTGGACAAAATTCACATCTGGCTCTACTGTCTGCTAGCTTCTCTTTTCCACTCCCCACACTCCCTGAAATATTTAATATTTGGAAGCCTGAAAAGGGACTTGACACCTGACTCAATAATGTGTGAGGCAAAAAGACCCCAAAGCCTTTGAAAACTGAACTAGCTTTTGGCGCCTAACAGTTGGCTAAGAGCCTCTCTAATTTACCTTCCCGTCCCAGTTCAGGAATAATAATTGTCCCTCTAGAGCTGGCTTGCTGTTTTCACCCTGTCAAGATTTCCCTGGCCTGCTCTGGGGAGAAAAGGGGGTCTTTCTTTTCTTTTGCTCTTATTTTATTGCCATATTCTATTTGCCTCTTTCTACTGCCAAGAGTTCTTGCTTCCTATTTTAGCACTGAGAACTACTTAACTGCATGGAATTGATTCAAGTTGAGACCCCAAGAGGTACAGTAAGCTGAGCATGAAGTCTATCCTCATGTAAATTTTACCCGCTAAAACTGGACATTGATTTTGTTATTGCTGGCAATTTAAAATATAAACTTGGCCACCCAGATCTCACCAGTTGGATAGCTGTGTAACTCAATCAGACCATGACTTTTACTGTCATTTACAGCCATTCTGTTTACTAATTCTACTCCATTTTTTAGTCTTTCAGGAGGTGAGAGCAGGATATTTGCCATAAAATTCTCTTATGTTTGGAATTCCCAGCTTGCCATGCCCTGTAGAGACTTAGATGGCTGAGCCAAAGTAAAGCACTTTGACTTCACCTTCGTTCATAGAGTTACTCAATTGAAAGGGAATATGGCACATTAACAGTGCAGTCCTGTAGGCATCAAAAGTAGGTCCCAGTGAGCTTCATGAGGCTTGAGTCTAAATAAATAGATACCAAACTGCAGTATAAAAGGCACTCTTTGCCGACTTGCAGGCCTTAATTTAGACCTGAAGCAAGCCCTATACTTTACCTTCAGCAAATGCTGCAAGAAACAATGTGTGCACCATGCTTAATATTAATGATTCCAAATGCATGTTCAGTGCTTCACTTTTCAGCAGTGTCAAAATATTAAAGATAAGATATATGCTAATAATGAGAGACAACTTGAGTGTGTTATTAATTCTTAAGGTTTTTCAACCATCTGTGTTCTTGCACATGCACTAATACTTCAATTGGAACATTTTCTGAATAGCAACAATACTAACAATAATACCAATGATGCTGAGATTTTCAAAATTCTTTCTAAGAATTCAACAACAACAACAATAATAAACCTTTATTTATACCCCGCTACCATCTCCCCAAGGGACTCGGTGCGGCTTACATGAGGCCGAGCCCGCAACACAAAATACAAGCAATAACAACAATACATGCAATTAAAATAAATCACATAGACAATAACATAAGCGATTTACAATAGTACAACACACTTTTAAAATCAATGGCTAGGCCAAATGTAATTAAGATTTAAAATGATGCTGGTCATGGACGAGATAAAGAGGTGGGGCGTTGGTGGGGGCATATGGGCAGACCTAAACCAATGTAAAGTATTGGTGAATGGAAAAGAGGCAAGACCACACTAAGCATTGATCAAGCCCTAAATGCCTTAGAAGCTCAACACGTAAAGTAGTGCATTTGCTTGCCTGCCCAAGAGCATATGACCTCATCAGATAGGGGTACATTCGGTGACATCCTCCAGTTTCCCTTCCCTTTAAGCAGGGAGCCCATTGGCTCCCATTACATGATGCGCAACTACTTCCAGTGAAGCTCCATTCTTAAAGGGAAGACAAAGTGGAGCATGCTGCTGTGGTGGCAACACTGGAGGCTTCCCATGTTCTGCTTGGAACAATGGAGGAAAGCCAGACAGACAACACTTCCCCTTGTGGGATGGTGAATTGGGTGAGTCGAGTGATGCAGGAAGTGGGGGAGTGGGTTCCCCACACCTCCTGACATGCACCGGTAGAATCGCCACAATGTGCAATTGATGGAGTCCTGGTGATGCTCATTGTGATGAAGTTATGAGACCAATTGAATAGGCCCTCTGACGTGTCCTGAAATATTGCATTTACTGAAGTATAATGTGCAATTGAATGTAATGCACACCTCAATTTTAAGATACACCCAACAGTGCAGGCATAAAATGTCAGGGAGACAGGCAGCATGAATGAGACCATTTGGAAAACTATGACCCCCCCCCCCATCAAGCTGAGGTTGGTGAACATGCCAGTGTCACACGATTTCTAAGTGGCTTCATTCACCGAGGGGTGGGGGGGTGGGGGGGTGGGGGGGGTTGAAGGCCTCAATCTTGGCAATCACATGGGACTGAGCCTGGGGGAGGAGGTTTCAAGGGCTGCTCAGGAGGCAGGATCAGTGGCTAAGCAGAACCAGGCCTGTAGCGAGGGGGTGGTTTTAGGGGTTCAAACCCTCCCCGAAATGTTTCAGATTTTTTAAAACACCTGGTTTACTCATGAATTTTAACTGGTTAACCAAATCCTCATGTTACGTCTATGAGATTCAAAAAATTAAGTCCCTCCAGAACTGCAAGCACTATCTCAAGCAAATATTGACAATTTATTCACATTGTCATTACTTTCAGCAATAGCCGATGTAGCGAAGCAACCAAGTTGGGGGGTGTGTGTGTTGAATGCTGTCATTAAGGAGGCCAGATTTGGTGGAGGTGGTTGACAGGGGTGGAGCTGCAGGCTATTGAAGGCTGCTCTGCCCCCTCCTGTGCTCTTTGCTTCAGCGTGACCTAGAAGGCAGGTTTCAACCCCCCCGCAAAATTTTCAAACCCCCCCCCCCCAATTTCAACCCCTCCCGAAATTTTTTTCTGGCTACGGCCCTGAGCAGAACAACTGGGTCATCAGAGGGGCGCTCCTCCTTTTTTGAGTATCACGGAGCCCTGAGGCTCCAGCCACCATTGGGAACAGCCTCTTCATGCCCTCTGCCTCCCTCTCCAGCCTCCGGGGTTCAAAGTTCCTTTGGGCCTTTTCTTGTAGGTGAGCGATTCTAATGCACCATCAAATCTAATCCCCTCTCTATTTTGGCAATGAAATTTGCCCCAAAAATGTGAGCATTAAACTTGAGTAAATATGGTATATTTTGGCAAGACTGTAGATGTGCATCCTGCCTTATTCTCCCTCCTGACCATTAGGAGACAGCTAAAGAACTGGCTATATATTTAAAGTTGAAAGTGCAATGACCCAGAATTGTTTACAGACAACAGCTATGTCTCAGTGTGATAGATGATGTTATTTTATGTGGTGTGTTTAATAATGTTTCATGTTTTATTAGGAGAGAGTCAATTTTAATGTTTTATACTGTTTT
Source organism: Anolis sagrei (assembly GCF_037176765.1). Classification (NCBI taxonomy): domain Eukaryota; kingdom Metazoa; phylum Chordata; class Lepidosauria; order Squamata; family Anolidae; genus Anolis; species Anolis sagrei. The sequence continues at coordinate 37,479,895 of NC_090021.1, forward strand.
TTATCGATGGCATTGAATTGTTGCCAACCCTGTGAACTGCCCTGAGTCCCCTTCGGGATTAAGAAGGGCAGTATACAAATATTGCAAATAAATAAATTGGTATTATCATTGATTTCTTTCCCTTGCCAAAACATTGGTTTTTATTAAAGCTCATGGGGTCTAATTTGCTTTCAAAATGTACATGGCTTTATCTCTTCAAGCTTTTCAAGCTGTTTTATCTTTTTAATTTGTTTAACATAGCTGGAATTGTCTGTGACAGTTATGATACTGTACACGTAAAACTAACAATGGCTCACATTTTCTGTGTAAGAGACTGGCCTCGGGAGCAACAACTGATAATCAAATAGTAGGTACTTGGTATGTAACACGTTCTGCAAAACAGAGAGCATTTGTGCATCAGACTCAATTCATGGAAGGATGCTAATGTGGCTGATTATGAATATCTAGTAAATGCAAAGGTTATTTTTGCGGCATTTGTTTTTATAAGTTCCTCTGCTTTTATTCAAGGTTATTCCCAACCCACTGGTCAATAGGCTGGCCAGCAAAGGAGGTGTTTATAAGACGGGCTGCTGCCAAGCTTTACAAGTCAACAGCCTAATCTTCTGATTGCAGGTTTCCTCTCAAGACCCTTTGCATTCTTTATGGTCCCCTTGCTGAGAGGCTGTTATGTGGAAGGTGTTTACAGGCAGAGGTGATGCAAAACCTCTACATGGTTTGGCCATGTTATATAGTTTGCAAAAGTCATCAGGCAACCTCATGCTCCCCTGTAGTACGAGATTGTCTGGTGATATGATGAAGATGCTGACTGGTGTGCACCTCTCCCAAAGACCAAGGAGAACATCTGTCACCAATATTCCTACTTCAGCTGCCTCCACACCTGGTTGTTCTCTCTGCAAGTTCCTGTTGTGTTCTCCTTCCATATGCTCAGACATCCGGCACTCACTTTATAATTTCATGCTGCTTATTGTGGCCGAGCAATTTGACTAGGGAAATAAAGAAAGCACTTAAGTGAGTTATCAAATGGTATTGTATAAGGCAAGTCTCTTAGGTCTCTTAGGAGAATTTATTGAGCCATTTCGGCCCTCTGTACAACTTTACCCACACCTCCTCCATGGTGGAAAGTTGAATTAAATCAAGGAGTAATGAAACTTCTTAAGATGTCCCCATATCATGATTAATTGTGTTAAATCCTTAATTTGGATTATAAGAAAACTTAGGTTTGTTGAGTAGTTTCTAGAATTAGAAAATATTAGAGCCATTTTTCATGCTACTTGAACATTTAAGCCAAAAGTGAGCAACTGCAGCAGATCCAGGGGCACATTTTCCTGAATGTTTTGTAATCTGTCAAGGTTGCTCTTCCCCAAAATCAGAAGTGACCAAGAGTCTCCTTCTAGGTTTTTTTTATTTTTAAAAATGATTTTTAAAAATGTCAAGCAAAGCCGTTGATGCTGGTGCTGAAATCTATTCAGAAAAATTTCTGCTCTTGGAGAATTCCTAGGGTGAGAGGAAAGTTAGTCTTAAGAATCTGTGGAGACTGGGGTACACAAAAATAACCATTGGCCACCTCTGAGTTCATAAAAAAATGGATTTAAGCCTATTTTGGATTCCTTTTCAGTTCGGCCAAATAGCATTGCTTCTATTGAGTCTTCACAATTAAAGGCAACGAACATCTCTCATCACAGCTTGGAGTGGACTCACTCTTTCTACGATTGTTGAAGAGCTGTTCTCCTCAGAATGGGTAAGTCCAATACATTTTTCAGAGGCTGGCAAATTTTCCTTTCCATGCCTGTAGAGTGATATTTTAAAGCCCATTTGCCCTGCTCGCTTGCCTACTGAGCTGCTACTGTCTCCCTGGTGCTTATTAATTGATTGTCTGGAGAACAAGCCCTATGAGGAGTGGCTTAAAGAGCATGTTTAGCCTGAAGAAGAGAAGGCTGAGAGAAGACATGATGATCATGTATAAATACGTGAGGAGAAGTCATTGGGGGGAGGGAGCAAGCTTGTTTTCTGCTGGCCTGGAGACTAGGATGCAGAACAATGGCTTCAAACTACAGGAATGACGATTCCACCTAAACATTAGGAAGAACTTCCTAACTGTGAGAGCTGTTCAGCAGTGGAACTCTGACTATGTCTGTGGTGGAGGCTCCTTCTTTGAAACAGAGGCTGGATCTTTCAGGGGTGCTTTGAATGCGATTTTCTTGCTTCTTGGCAGGGAGTTGGACTGGATGGCCCACAAGGTCTCTTCCAACTCAAGGATTCTATGGTTCTATGTTAATTGTAGCTGTCTGCCTTCATCTGATTACTCGTTAGCTTGGAATTTCCCAAGTTTGAATACTAATATTAGAGGAGGTTCGTAGTTCTCAGTATCTTCTTGCAAACACAACTGTCTAATTGTTCCAGTTGCTTTTAAAATCTGAAGCTTCATCGTATCAAGCAAAAGCCTCCATAATCAAAGAGGCACAACTATTAGGGGAAAATTCCCCTAATCTGTGAAGTTGCACTCACAAAATTTGTGAAGCAAAATCTGTGAAGTTGCACTCACAAAATTTCATAAATGGTATCAATGAAGGAAAATCAGTTCTAAGTTATGAGAAGATGACACCTGACTCCAGTTACTATTAAAAAAACAAAACAAATGAGTACCATTCAGATGATTTGCTGAAAACAGACCAAACAGGGAACTTTGATCCTATTATGGTGTGAAAGGTAAATAAATATTAGTGATTAATTAAGTAATAGGACTAGGCAGACAAATAGCAATTTATCATGCTCCATTGCATCCCATATTTTATCTCAGTGACACGACTTTTGTTCATCAAACTCTTAAGAACTTGCCATTGTCCTTGTACAATTGTATAACAGCAAGAAATTGTTTTTTAAAAGGATATTTCCAATGTTATTTTCAATGACTGAATTATTCTAATAGTTTTGGCCATTTGCCATTATGGCAAAGTTAACTGCAATTGGCTCTCTGTATCCACAGATTCTGCACCCACAGATTCCATCTTCACAGTTTGAAAATATTCCAAATTTTCAAAAATCTAAAAGCAACCCTTGATTTTGACCATTTATATAACATATATCATTTCAATATGCCATTGTATATAGAAATAGAGCATCACAGATGGTCTTGGAATCAAACTCTGACAAATACAAAAGGCCCACAGAAATGAACTGGGAAATAAAACAAACAGTAGGATACATTTGTGGAGAACTGGGGAAATTTTACTGCACTTCAGAAAATCCACATGTTATAGCCAAGTGTTTGTTTTTGTTAGGGTATGTATTCTAGTTACAAAGGTAGCTTCCTTAATTTTAAACAAGTGATATAATATTTCAGACAGATTGTACTTTTTAAAATGTGTTAAATATTATTTAATTTAAATATGTCTGCATATCAAAAACAGACCTTTTTTTTTTAAAGTGAATACTGAATTGCCAGTATTAGATGGATCCACTTCAATGTATAAACAGAGCAAAGGCTACCACCATTTCTGCCTAGGCTTGTGCTGTGGAAATTTAGAAATGCATTCCAAATATTTCAGTGGAATGAGCAATTTATATTCTCCTGATTTTGGTAGGGACAGAACTCAGGGCCCTTCCACACAGCCGTTTAACCCAGAATAACAAGGCAGAAAATCCCACAATATCTGCTTTGTGCTGGGATATCTGAGTCCATGCTGTTATATATTTCAGTTCAAAGCAGAAAATGTGATTTTATTCACCTGTGTGTAGGGGCCTCAGTCAATTTTCTGTTGTCCCATTTTTGCCACTGTTTTTTAAAGTGCCATAGCTCTCTTCTCCTTCTGCATTTGGTTTGTTTCAATTGCAAACTGAGTCCAAAGTGCAAAAAGTAGTTTGTGCTCAATTAACCTGGATGTGGGAGGAGTTGAGGGACAGAATCTTACTCACCCCAGTAGGCTCAGGCAAAAGCAAACTGATGCCACCTCTTCTGCCTCATTTGTCTCCATCTAAGAATTTGATGATGATGATGATGATGATGATGAGAAGAAGAAGAAGAAGAAGAAGAAGAAGAAGAAGAAGAAGAAGAAGAAGACTTTATTTATATTCTGCTCTATCTCCCCAGAGGGACTCAGGATGGATTCCAAACATAAAAGGCAAACATTCAGTGCCTGAATACAACAACAATACATCCATATCAACAAAATTTAAACAACCTAAAATTTGTTCTGCATTAGCAACTTTTACCATCATGTTGCCTGGCCATTTCAAATGTACTCTCTTGTAGCTCAACCAGACCTGCCCTGTTTTTTATCTGTTTTTAAATGTTGGAGTTCAGCTCTAAAATTTTAACGAATTCTGTCATTGTTTGCAGTGACAGCCTTCCATGGAAGAATTGTTAGGCAAACTGGGTTGCTGTGAGTTTTCTGGGCTGTATGGCCATGTTCCAGAAGCATTCTCTCCTGATGTTTCACCTGCATCTATAGCAGGCATCCTCAGAGGCTATGAAGACTCACAATCTCTGAGGATGCCTGCCATAGATGGAGATGAAACATCAGGAGAGAATGCTTCTGGAACATGGCCATACAGCCTGGAAAACTCACGACAACCCCGTTATTTCAGCCATGAAAGCCTTCAACAAGAAGTTAGGCAAACTGTTTAAAGCTTATGGTTATGTATATTTGCTTCTTAAATCCTAGTATAATAGATATATACAAAGCACTTTAAGAATGCTGGGGTGGAATAATATTTCCCAGGAAGAAATTGTTGAATGGTGATAAGGGACAATTGCTTCTTTTTGCAAATACATTGTTGTCTTTTAAATAAAAGTCTATAAATACTGTAGATGAAAGTACTGGGGTGTAAAAACTATTATTGTTTCCATTGTCTGAACTCTGCAGTGATTGACTGTGAATCATCACTGAGTTATTTGTTCATTCATTAGAAGGAGGAAAACAACAATCACATTATCTCTGTATCTTGCACACAATACTGTTGACCAAAACAGAGGATGCCAAAGGAGTTCAAAGTGGACTGCTACAGAAATCATTACTCTCCTTAAAACACTCGTTTTCTTGCTCTTTCTTTCTTTCTTTCTTTCTTTCGTTCTTTCTTTTTGGAATGATCAAACTAAAATATTGATCCAATAGTGTGTTTTGGACATGATTTGCAAACTTGGGACACTAAATATAGCAAAGGAACGACAAATGCTCCAGAGGGTTTGGCAGGAACAAAGGGGGAAGATGAACTTCTTTCTTCATTCTTCAGGAAATAACTATTTAAGACACAATGCACAGCAGGAATCTGAGAATCTCATGTCAAAGAATTGCTCAGTAGGAAAGCAGAATGCTGACTCGAAGAAAAAATAAAATATGCTACTTAATGGCAATATTTGTATGTCAGAGACATGTTAAGTGTTTAAGATTAAAAATTAGTAAATGATGATAGTAGTGAAACCAAAGAGGGCAATGTGTACTTGAGCAAATAACATTGTCTACTTTTTCTGTAGTAATGAGTTTGGTTAATTCAAGGATGAGAAGGCTATTGCTCCCTCTGTCACTTTGAGAAGGATGAATATGCCACTCTCTAGTGCCCCAGCTCACCAGCACCACAGAACGCCTTTGTTCGGTGGGGTTTTTAGCAGGTTGGATTGGAAGATGGAGCATAACTTTTACCTTTTAGTAGCATGTCCTGTGTGAGATCTCAGTCAAACATTAAGCAGGAGTTGTGAATTTTTTTTCCTGGAATCAAGGCTCACAATTTTTGCCACAATCAGTAACTTTATCCTTCCTGCAGCATCTATATAGCCTAAAAATCTGAGAAACCACCTAGAAGTGTTTTTTTCCAGATGCATAAGGATTGTAGCAGAAGGGGAAAGATATTATTATTATTATTACACTGGCCAGCACACATTTTGGTGCATCAAATGTTAGCCCCATTTTTTGGGTATATCTCCATATATTTATGAAATGAAATCATAATTATAAGCTGTCATATAATTATATACTATATGAATCCCTATCAGTTAAATCTTATAATTTCTTTTTTGTCCCCCCCCCCTTTTTTTGTGTGCTTTTGGTTGATTGTTTATCTCTGTATTGTTGTTTTTAACTCAATGTATACAAAAACTGGGGCGGCAATACAGGGCAGATATGGTGATGGCAGCGTCACATGTCCTTATAGAGCAGTGGTTCTCAACCTGTGGGTCCCTAGATGTTTTGGCCTTCAGCTCCCAGAAATCCTAACAGCTGCTAAGTTGTAGGCCAAAACATCTGGGGACCCACAGGTTGAGAATCACTGTTATAGAGGAAGAAGAGAAAGGTGTTTAATACCTATTCCAGTCACCCTGCCAGCCTGGGGAACTTGGAGCATGATCCAGGCAACCCACCATATTTTACTTTGCTCTTAAATAATGCCAGGTCAGTTAAGAATAAGACACATATCATCTATGATCTTCTCAAAGATGAAGGAGCTGACCTGGCATGCTTCACTGAAACTTGGCTGAGGGATTACAGTAGGCTAACCTGGGAACTGTGTCGGTGAGCAGGTGAGGGAAAGTGGGCAGGGGGATGGAGGGAGGGTAGCTGTGGTCTATGAAGACTATCTTAACCTAACCAGATTATTTAGGACAGAGCTGAATCACATATGTACCTGAAAACCCAGGGAGGAGAACCTGGAAACTGGTTAAAATGTCTTAATTTGACATGAATCTTTCAGTAATGTTCTGTATAAGTGAATTGACACATGGTATGAACATGGCAACTCTGAAATAATCTTCTACAGAATTAATCCCTGGGTCTGGGATTTGCAGTGCGCCCTTATCCAGAGGGCATTGAACCAAACCAATGCTGGATCTGGACTAAACTTGGCACATAGAGCCAATGTGCCCAACTGTGCATAGAGGCAGGGATTGGGGAATGATTGCCCTTTTTCAAATGGGAGTTGTTGTTTATCTGGATCCAGAGAGTCCCAGAAGGCAGCTGATGGGCTCTACGTACTCCACTCCCAGCCACGAGTGTGGCAAGACTTCAATGCACAGGTGTGAAGGCCTACCAAATGCACGGGCGCAAAGGCCTGCCAAGTGCATGGGCGCGAAGGCCTATTGCAGCCTCCGAATGATCTGTGGTGCGGCGGCATCCTCTTTGACGCCTGGGCTGTCGACGCACTCCCCTTCCTCTTCCAGCACCGAAGGCTGAAACCAGGGGCACCGAAAAGGAAAGAGAGCGCACCGAGGGCCCAGGTGCAGACAAGGATGCCACTGTGCCATGTACCAGTAAGGCCTTCTCGTGGACCACCCTGAGAATTTGGGGGGGCTGAAGCCCCTCAAGCCCCCCCCCCCGGCTACATGCCTGCCACCAGAGGCAAGTGTGTCAGATGCAGCTCAGATGTTCATGGTATCCACGACAAACATGGGTCTATTCCAATTGGTTTCTGGACCAACGAATTCAGCAGTTCATACTCTTGATTCGGATTTCAGTTTGGAACATTCGGATCTGTGAGCAGAGATGATCAATACCTCCAAGTTGTCATGGACAGATCACTTCCTTGTCAGGGCTAGTATCACAGATACAACCTACCCATGGCAGGGATGGAGGACCTGCCCTCAAATACCACGTTTGTCCACATTTGATGTGCTCTTTGCTAGTGGGGGGGGGGAGTTCTGGTAGTAGAGGTGAGGTAAGTTTATGCAAAATCTTGCACATTTTTGTACTTTTCACATTTTGGAACTGTATTGTGAAACAGAAACATCGGAAAACAGTATGTTTTGTGCAATGGGAATGGGATTCTGCGCTGAAATAAATTTTTGTGGCTTTGGTATAAATTAATTTTATTATGCATACACTTATTTCTCTGCAAAAAAAAATATACTAAAACTGCCAAAACTCTTATCTAAGCCAATCATTTTTCCATAGAATATCTTTATATATTGGCACACTTTTTCTTGCGCTGAGTAAAACAGGATCTTTGATTCTTTGCATGTATTCTTGATGCTCCTTTCCAAACACTGAGGTTCTCTGGGGGTGGTTACTCCAACCAGCCAGAACCTGACTGGCAATCGTCACCCAGAGGACCTTTTCACCAGCTGCCCCAAGACTGTGGAACAACTTGCTGGAAGAGCTCCAATGGCTAGATCAGCTATTGGAATTTAAAAACCATCTGAAGGCCTAACTCTTCCACAAGGCCTACCCAGCCAGTTTTAATCATTTATTTTAAACTTGTGTTTTAATCTCTGTTCTGTTTAGATATATATATATATATAAAACAGAAATATGTTTAATATGTATATTTTATAGAAATACATTTTAATATATGTATTTATATAATTTTGGCAATGTTTATGTGTTTTAACTATGCTGAAACCCACCTCTAGCCACAAGGAGAAGCGGGTACGAAATAGAATTATTATTATTATTATTATTATTATTATTAGTAGTAGTAGTAGTATTTATCCAGGTAGCTATAGTGATGAAGGTGAGGACAGCAAAGATCTGATGTGCATGCGTGCGTTGTGCATTTTTATTAACTATGGCCTTGAATGTTTGCCTTTTTGTATGTAAACTGCTCTGAGTCCCCTCAGGGAGGAAGGGCAGTCTATAAATAAAGTATTTATTATTTATTTATTTTTATTATTCTTGTTAGCTGAGAATATTGATACTTACACATTTTTGGAATAAAATTCAATATGTTATTTTTGTGGCCCTATTCTTTGGGAAATATATAACATACACAAAGGGTGATGGCTAAGGGATGGCACTTATTTACCATTTTGTTTTTATCATTTATTTTGAACAGTGAAATGACCAACTTTTCTTTCATGGCATGTGGCATCTGCATGAGAAGATTCCTGCAGGAACCTGCAAAAACTAGGTCCTTATATCTGGTTCTGTCATGGTTGTGCCTGAGATTTATTATGTTAATAATGTCCTAGATTTCCCATAAAGGTAACAAAAGAAATACTCATTTTTATAGCCTTGGATAAGTCACTTGCATGGCTCTTGATTTAGGCAAGTAATAAAACTCCTTCTGAAATTTATTTGGAAAAAAAGGCATGTTTGCATGGGTTCAGTAGCAGCTTTTCAAGTTTAATAACGTGCTCTTTTTTATTTTATTCTCCTCAAACTCTTTGGATTTTGCCAATAAGATTTCCATCTATTTAATGATCAAGAATTTTATAGAGAAGGGAAAAAACCAACCACCTGTATATGAGAAGCCTGAAATGGTAATCATGTTCATATAACACCTTACATCCTTGCCTGGTTTTGGATTTTAAAAATAGATTAAAATGAATTTCATCAGATCCATTTCACACCTATGAGCAAATGAGCCCCTATTCATCTTTGATACTGTTATAAATACTGGAAGTGTTAAGGCAGGTTTGACACCACAATATACCATCAATAAATCTGTTCTTTGTAAGGCTGCTATAGGTTTTACCTGTCTGCTATATCTTTAGGATTCTTATTTTTAAAATGTTAACAAGACATTCCAGTGGTTTTATAGGAGTTCCTTCCTTTTTTGGCTCAAATGTTTCTACAGGTTGAGTATCCCTTATCCAAAATGGTGACCAGAAATGTTTGGGATTTTGATTTTTTGATTATTTTGGAATAACTTGTGTTTTCATATATGTACATAATAAAATGTTAGAGATGGGCCCAAGTCTAAACCTGAAATTCATTACATTTCATATAGACTTTACAGACGTAGCCTAAAAGCAATTTTATACTGTATTTTTGAAAACCTTTGTACCATCGGAAAGCTATGGTGTCACTTTCTCAGCCAGCCATGTGGACATGTTGGAATTTTGAAATATTTTGGTTTTTGGAATACTGGAGAAGAAGGAGAAGGAGAGGGAGATGAAGAGGAAGAGGAAGAGGAAGCGGAAGCAGAAGCAGAAGCTTTATTTGTAGGGACTCGGGATGGCTTACAACAACCAACAGATACAAAAAATAATATAAGCAATAAACAATAAACAACAATAAACAAATATCACTATGTACAATTAAAAAGACACAATAGTATAAGCATCAATAAATAACTGTTTAAAAACTATTTGCCCCCTTAAAACACTATAAATTTAAACATTGTTTATTTTTATATTTAGTTAGAGCACTTGAGCGCTTTAACTGGAGGTCAACTGTGACCAGCAGTGCTGCAGAATTCAAAATGGCATGAATGGGGGGCAAAAGGGAGAAACATGCCAAGAGAAAGATGCATCAAGCCAACCCTGACCGGGACCTCCTTCCACCTGGAAACCGATGTCCTCACTGAGGGAGAACATATGGATCAAGAATACGGCTCCATAGCCACCTACAGACCCACCGCCAAGACACTAAACTTGGAGGACCATCATCCTTGGACAATGAAGGATCTCCTAAGTAAGTCAGTCAGTATACTAGTCAGTTTTTGTTATTGAGATATCCAGCAATATGATTAACGTTCTAATGATCATTCATGTCCTGCCCAATAATTAGGTAATACTCTAGAATCATAGAATCATAGAATCAAAGGGTTGGAAGAGACCTCACGGGCCATCCAGTCCAACCCCTGCCAAGAAGCAGGAATATTCCTATAGCCAGGGATATTAGAGATACTGTAATACTAATATGAGTATTAGGGATACTCAACCTGTATCAAGTAAGAAATGTCAAATTAGCCATTCAATTTATCAATGCCATTCATTAATTATCAATGCTAGTGCAAATCTTATTGGTCCCCCCCCCCCCCAATAGTTTGACACTTTTATTTACTAGCTCAAAGCAGGTTATGGAGGTCGTGCCAATATGAAAAAACAGCCTCCAACATGGTGCTCTGCAGATGTTTTGGACTACAATGCATGGGCACATTGTCATAACATGATGGGAGACCTCCAATATCCAGAGGCTGGATACACAATATAGCCTAAAGCCCAATATATCATTAGGCAGAGCCAAGGAGGCTGAGAGGTGGCAGCAAGTTACTCCTCTAACTGTGAGATGTCTTGCTCTGTCCACATCTACTTTTTAAAAATGTCCTGGAGGAGGAGAACATTCTCCTATCAGAAGTACTGAAGGAAATCCAGCTCCCAGTCCAGTTAATTTACATACATACACTGGGAAGAGGAGCCGTCATGGCAATTGCTGAACAGTCACAAATTTCTTGTTTGGAAGCACATTCTTGGTCTAGCTGTGGCAGCTAAAGTGGGATCATAGTACTATAATTGTGTGGTATGAAAAGGCTCCAATTTCAGGAAGGGTAACAAGAACTGTTAGCAAAGCCATGGACTGTCCCATAGGATGTGATCAAGAAACTTGTTTCAAAGGTACCTGTGGAAAGAGAGACACCTTGTGGTCACATTTCAAAACATATCAGTCAAAGGCCATGTCCTTCTATAAAATGAAATTGTCATGGAACAGTGCTGGTAGAGACATAATAGGGTTGAATGAAAAGTAATGCTTCCACCTTCGTAACTCCTCAGCAGATGCCAGTACTGGTATGTGGCAGGTACTGGCTTGTTCAATAGACAGTACCTACCTGCCCCTACAGTTCCATTTTGGCAGGAAGGCTTAGCATTGAACAGTTGTGTTGTTAAAGTGCGAGGTATGGAACCCTGCGCAGACAGTCGATCAATGCGACTTAAGCAATGTGCAGTCCTTGAATCCTTGACAGCAGAAGGTGTCATCCCAAAGGAGATTCATCAGAAAAGGCAAGCTATTTATGGTGATTGTGTTGATATGAGTATTGTGCATCATTGGGCAAATAAGTTAAAAGATGTTGAGGTGGAAACATCTGACTTGCATGATAAACAAAGAGTTGGACATCCTGTGACAGCAACTACCAAGTTTCACAAGCACAAGGTTGACAGATTGATTCAGGACAATCGTCATATCACTCAGAGAGAAATTTCAACCATAATCGGCATTTCACAAGAACGTGCGGGTCACATTATTGCTTTGCTTGGCTATCGGAAGATCTGTGCACGATGGGTACCAAGAATGCTGACATCTGAAATGAAAGTGCACAGACTTTAAATTTGCCAGGAACTCCTCTCGCATTACAAGAATGAAGGTGACACCTTTCTCAATTCAATTACGACAGGAGACGAAACATGGCTACACCAGTACGACCCACAGATGAAGTGTCAGTCTATGGAATATTGACACAAAGACTTGCCCCAGAAAAAGATATTCAAGACACAACCCTCAGCTGGAAAAATCATGGCAACAGTGTTCTGGGATGCAGATGGTGTTATCCATGTTGATTTCCTTGAATGTGGAACAACAATACATTCAGAGCATTACATCACAATGCTGCAAACTTTGAGATGACGACTAACAAGGGTCTGAAAGGCAAAGGCGAATGTTTTCCTGCAGCATGACAATGCCAGACCACACATTTCACATGCCACCACAGCAGAACTTCAGAGACTGGATCTCACCACCGTATAGTATCCTCCATACAGTCCAGATTTAGCACCGTCTGACTTCCATCTGTTCCCGATAATGAAAGAAGATCTGCGGGGACATCATTATGCTTCTGATGACGACGTTGAGAGAACTGTTAGATGCTGATTGCGGAAACAGTGTCGACTTCTTCCGTGACGGCTTCAGAAAACTTGTTCATAGTTGGCAGAAATGTATCCAATTGTCTGGTGATTATGTGGAAAAGTGAATAGTGGTAGTAAAAGAACACATTCTAAGGATTATTTCTGCGTTTGATTTATTAAAATATTCCCATCCAAATCCAAGTAACGAAGGTGGAGGTATTACTTTCCATTCAACCCTCGTATATTTTTATGTGACCTTTTCAGTTTCTCTTTGTGTTAGGCTATAGCCCAGGCATGGCAAACTTTGGCCCTTCAGGTGTTTTGGACTTCAACTCCCACAATTTCTAACAGCTTACTGGCTGTTAGGAATTGTGGGAGTTGCAGGGCCAAAGTTTTCCCATG